>NC_039362.1:190836292-191144570 GCF_003573695.1 Papaver somniferum | reverse complement strand
TCCGCAGAAAAAAAAAAGAACCCAAATATAAAATAATGTGCCAAAAATTAAAAAAAAGTTGTCTTTTTTAGAAAGAATAAATCTTTACACATTTTCTTGGTTAATATAAGATATTAATTCCAAAAATAATTTTTTTTCTGCCTAGATAACTATAATTTCTCTACCGTGAATTAAGATATTTTATGTAAATATAAGTATATAACTAGCGATATTATAGAAATTTCATATATTTTAAGATATTGATTAACGTAATTTCCAAAACAAAGTGTTTTTATTTATGGGGTCGATGTATATAAAGAATTCAAGCAAAATCCCAACCCATTGTTTCTTCCACGTAGTTTCTTTCTGTCGTTTTTATTTTTTTCTTTCCTTCCGGTGATGGTTTCGTAGACTGATCCAAGTTTATTGTCCATTATGTTTTGCAGGTATCCAACAAAATCCCGACCCATTGTTTTCATGTAGTTTCTTTATGCGGTTTTGATTTTTTTGCTTTTTTCTTCTCTAGTGATGGTTTTGTAGACTGATCCGAGTTTATTGTCTCTTTTGCAGGTATCCAACAAAATCCCAACATCTCTTCTAACTTAAGTCCATGTAGTTTTTTTTATGCCGTTTTGATTTTTTAATTCTTTTCTTTCGGTGATGGTTTAATTTGTAGACTTTTATTGTTTCTTTTGTTGGTATCCAAAAAAATCCCAACATCTCTTCTAACATAAGTCCATGAATATACAATATTACGTAAAGCTTGAAGGAGTATGTATCAATATTTTCTTTCTCAACATCAGTCCATGAACAATATTACGTTAGATGTGTTTAACTGTTAGCATTATTAACATTGATATTCCTCTGTTTTGTTTATTTTGAAAGGATGTAGCTGAGAAGGGCTCTGTCCAGATGATTTATATTGATGCTACTGAATACATTTGAATTTCTGGTACTAATATTTTCTTTTTGTGTGTCCCTTAATTTTTGTCATTTTGTAACTTGCGCACCTCGATAATAATATAAAGTCCCATATTGAGTTGTGCATTGACCATCATAACTTAATAATCTTAGTCATCTACGGGTGCTCCGAAGTTTCAAATATCACTACCTGAAATGTTTGTTTGGGATCCGGTTGTATTTCTCTTTAGCACAGATAGATTTCGAGTGTTTAAGTAAACCATAAGTAAACCATCACCTCATCCGGTTGAATAAGAATCTTACGGTTTAATTTTTTTTGTTGTTGTAGTACATGTATGAGGTGATGAATCTCTGGTTATCTTTATTTCTTATTTTCGTTGTTGTTGTGTGATCTGCCAGATCAGAAAATAACAAACTCATGCAATACATGGATTGGGCATTGGGGTGATGTATTGAATTTTTTGACGCTTTTGCTGTTTAATTTGTTTTTTGTTTTTGCGATTCCATCCTCCTAGCAATGGATGAGGCTATGCATTTTTGGTTTAGTTTCTTTATCAATGGATGTTTTCTTTTGATTTTGCATTATAAAAATTCATTTTTGATTGTTCTGATACCTATTTGTGAAGGCTTGAATCTCCATTTAGTGTTGTTGAACAATTAAAATATTTCTCACGGGGGAAGAAAATTTATCGCATAGATCATCCGGCGTAGGTTGATTATTACATGCTCTTATCAAGCCAATGTCTGTATATGACACCAGTTTGGCTAGGAGATCCACAAACATCATTTGCTTCCTTTATTTTTAAATCATCGTTCATTTTCTATATTGCCCCCCCCCCCCAAAAAAATGTGTTGTTTATTAATGTTAGCTTACAAATTCTATGCACTAAGTTTATGGCCAAAGATGGTTTCATCTGAGACAACCCTGTAGAACTGCTCCCTGTATAGTTGTTTGGGAAAAAATGGATTCACACCACAAACAATCTTATGCTGCCGTTATGATATCTGTGGAATAAATGCAGGTTTAATCGCATGCATTAATTGCATCTGGAAGTCATTTTTTGTTAGCTTATGTTTAGTTTTGGCCTCTGAAAATCAAACAACGACAAACAAATGCTAGAATCTATATTCGGTAGCAGTTAAACTTAGTGAGTCTGACGGAGAATACATATTGAGATTAAGAACTTTTAAATATGTCAATTTTAAATATAGATACTACTAATGGAAAAGAAAGAGAAAAAAAAGGCCTAGAAAACCAACGAGAAAATCTAAAACGTATTTAAATATTCGTAATTTTCAAATTAAGTATTGACTACTGACAGATATTTATAAAAAGAAAGTAACTGAAAAACATTCTTCGACAAACCTGTCTCAAGATTGGGGAAATAATAAAAGATCAGATTTTTTTTGTTTTGTTTTTTTAAGCAGGGTGAGATTAGTTTTATCAGGATAAATACCAGATTTGTAAAGATTGGTTATATGAGTAACAGTAACTAAAACTAAGTAACCCATTTGAAAATTAAAACAGGTAGCAAATATTTATAGAAAGAAATAATTGTGTATAAACGGCTCAAAATTTATGCTAAATTTACCTCTCGGTAATGCTTACCTATAATTACTTTTTTAAAGAAAGTTTTTCTATAATTACGTATACAGTATATAAAATTTAGATTTTTGTTTTAGGGAAAACTAAAAATACTTCAAGGAATGATGACCTGGTCAAACAAGTTTCCTATTTTGTAAAGGAAGTATCATGGTCTTGTAGGATGAAGACTCGTTCCTTTAACTCGACTCTCCGTATCGAATTTCGTTACTATCGTTTAATCAATCAAAACATCCAAATAAGCCTAATATCTACTTTCAACAACTTCACAATTTCAACATCAATCGCAACAATTAATTAAAAAATCGATAATAATGACATCATTGAAATGAAATAATTTATAAATAATCAAGGTGTTAAACGATATTTTTCCAAGATATGATGCATCCCGATTTCGATGAACAAGAGATGCAAAGTATATAAGACAACAAGAGTATGAGCTCCAAAAGTTTATAGAATACCAAACGTTGGAGAAAGTATGGGAGACAATATGATTTTTAAGGTTAAAATAAAGTTGGTTCATAAATTCCTTATAAGTTTCCCGACAAATTTTAGGGGTATTTAAAATAAAGGATTTGGTGGAATTATAAATCTCGAAGGAAACGTAAATTCAAGGGATTTTTACAATCAAACGTGCCAACGAAATCATAATCCCACCAAATCTCCTAAACCCATGAATTTCATCCTTGAAATTTCATCCAAACCCACATTTTTTATTTTTCAGTTAGTTAGAAATTTATTTTGTAAAGTTTGATGATTTAAGTATTTTGAATCAGTGAACGAGCTAAGATTATTATCGACACTTTTAACTTATCTATCATGGAACATATATAATATTTTGGTCTCAATTGTCCATGTAACTTCCATCAATTATAAAGGCTTGCCGGGTTGAGTGTGTTGCATTTATCATAGACGATATTTATAAAGGATGATATCAAGCGCATATGCCCCTTTTTATGATATTTTTTATAACAAGCATCAAGTAAGAAACAGTCCCGTGCATCGCATGGGAAAAAAACTAGTACAACAAAAATCCAGTCTTCGTGTTCCATTCGCTTGTCGTCCTAAAACCCTTCTGAAACGATGAAACCCTAACTAATGAGTTGAAGATCATTCATCTGAAACATCTCTCCCCTCTCAATTTCTCAAGAATCCCTAGCCTTAGACAACACTTTCAGAGGTATAATTTTTTTATTTTCTTTTTCACTGAAGGTTCATGTTTTTATGTCTTAGATTTTTAATCTTATGCTTTCTTGTCTGGATTTTCTCTGCAAAATAGAACTTAGATAATTTCCCCTTTAAAATTACCTTGAATAAAAGTCAAAACTAGTCATAAAAACCCAAAATGACCAAACTTGTGGTACAAAAACCCCACTTAAATGTTGGGATCCATTAAAACTCCATCGTAAACTAAATTGATACAAAAACCCTAATTTTTAAAAATTGATACAAAAACCCCAAATATGATGAAACCAAAATAAATTTGATGAAACCAATATTAAAATTTGGGGTTTTTGTGTTACTTTTGTTTTTTTGGGGAGTTTTGTGTTACTTTTGTTTTCATGGGTTTTTGTGGATGGATAGTGACATCTTTGGGATTATAACTCACGGACCGAATAAAAGTTGTTCATCCATATTAAGTAATTTTGGATAATTTAGTAAAAAAAATTAGTGCATAATACAGTAAAAAAGTGAGCTCATAGATGCAAAATTTCTTCAGGGGATCAGAAGATTTTGGGAACCCTATCTACATTGTGTTTTTACATCATGGCTCGATGGTTACTTGGTTTCGAATCATATTTAAACATTTAATTTTCTCTTTAAATGAATAATGTGGGACTATACCTTTTTAAGAAAGGGGTTTCTTGAAATGCTTTTTTGTTTAGATTTTTAACAATTCATGAGTTTATAGCACTTATAATTGTGCATATTCTGGATCGAATGTTATGGTTTTTCTCAAACTTCCAAATAATTCGTGAAAATATGGGAATTCTAGTGGTTTTGGAAATGGGATAATTGAAGTTTTCGAACTGCAACTTGGTTTCATATTACGCCATATGATAGTGAATATCCAGATTCTGGATTTTGTGTTGATTATTGTCAGTATTTGAATTCTCACATGAATGGTTGTATATTGAATTTGAATCTCGGTTTTACTTTGTAGAAACTACTACTGCGACAACAATATGAATGTGTTGGGAGAGGATAGGATTAGTAAATTACTTGGTCCAATAATTCATCATATACTCTCTTTTCTTCCCACCAAATGTGCTGTTTCCACTAGCGTTTTATCGAATAGTTGAAGAATGTCTGTTCCGGTTCTTGATTTTGTGCTAGTTAATTTTACGGGTCTTCCACAGCTGTTTATAATTTCTTATCTTGAGGTAGTTTTGTGTACAAGATGTTTTCATACTTCTGTGTTACTTCTTTACGTGGTCTTATATACTTAATATTTACTGTTTGACTGTTTTACATCTTCCAGGTGTATAGACTTCTTGATTTTACTGCTAGCCTCTTACTCCGTTCCATTTTCGACATCAACAGTATACGGGTTTACATCCTTACTCTTAGTTCCTTCTTCCCCAGGCGTTATTACTTAATTGAGGGTCTTGTTGGCTCACTATCAAAGAACACTTAAGAGGCCCTTCAAAAGAAAAAAAAAAGCACTTGAGATGTGTGTTGACGCATCTATTTGGGAAAGAAAAATGTTCACGGACACCAGAATTTCTGCTGAGCTAGGTTTTACTCTTCTTGGGTGGTGGCTTCCTGTATTCGAGGCGCTCACACTGATTTCTGCTTCTCAAGTTTCTGTGCAACACTCTGGCTTATATGACAAGTTAGTAAATTTCGATAGCTGTTTGAGATCCCTGTTCTTTTAGGTAGTAGCACTTTCTTTTGTTGAACTTTGATCAGCTTTTTATATTTGCAGATTTAAAAAACTGAGTACTGAAGATTGCTCGTTAATATTGAATGATGTACTCAAGTTATGCCAGGTAATACCTTGATCACGTGCTCGATACAAGTTGACAATCTTGGTTATTTCCTACAGTTCCGGGGTGTGCTACAAATGTTAAGTGTTCGTTATATATATATATTTTTGGGCCACCTCTTTCTTCCTTAATGATGATTGTATTTCCATTTTTCTCTAGGTCCTTCGAGTTGGAAAAGAATTGCATGGGTATATAGTTGTCTTCAAAGGAGAGCTGCTTGTGTTGAGGGTCAAAATGCTTTTGCATCCGTTGCAGATCAGATACAGTCTTCTAGTTTTGAGAAAGATGAACCTGAGAGAAGGCACAAACAGGATGCAAATGTCAGCAGCCTTTACGTCTTTGATTGGAACTTGGAAGCGACACCCACCTTTGTTATATTGCTGCAGAAATTTAGTGAGAGGGCGAGGAAAGTTTGTTTGCTTATGCGACTGAAACTCTAACTCGCTGTCTCTAGGTGCACTGTCCTTCTGCATGGAAGGTAAAAGGTAAGTTATCTTTTGGAAGCACTTGTTTGTCTCTTGGAAGTCTCAGAAATGCCTGCTTGATCGAATGTATGATCATAGGCAACTGATCAATTACAGACCATATAGTATTAAGCTGTTGTAATGATCCTTAGTAGCTAGATCTTTCTCTTTAATTGTGCTTGGGATGCATAAATAGTGTTAGTGTATTTTTATGTTTACAACTTAATTTGCTGGACGGTCCATGTGTTGACGATTTACTTGCCTATTGCTGCCACTATTACCCATAGATGTATTTGTCCAAAGAAAAAAAAGCCACTCACATGTTAAGGAAAAACAGCATCTTACTTCTCGTTGTTTGTCGAGCCCGGAGAGACCCTAAATGAGCTAAGCCCCTAAAAGCATAGTGACCACAGTTTGTTTCCTTGAAGTTGGCCTCCTAAGTCTTGAAGGAACACTAGTATGCTGCAACTAAATCTGGTTTCACTGCATGTGTAAATTTTACAACATCTAGTATTACCAGATTGTTAGATGCAAACGTTATGCCATTTTCAGTTTGCTTAGTTTGTGGGGGTTAAGTATAACTATTGTAATTGAATCAAATTTGGTTGCACTACGCATGAAAGGGAGGAAAAGGAAATTGTAAAGGTAAAAATAATGAAAAAATTGGGAATTTTTTTTTTAAATAATTTGGTATAAAAAAAGTGAGCTCATAGATGCACAATTTCTTCAGAGGATCTGAAAATTATGGGAACCCTGTCCACATTGTGCGTGTTATATCATTGCTCGGTAGATGATCGGTTTCGCATCATATTTAAAAATATAATTTTCTCTTCGAATGGACAATGTGGGACTATACCTTTTAAGAAAGGGGATTCCTGAAAAAAATATTTGTTTAGATTTTTACCAATTCATGAGTTTATAGCATTTATGATAGTGCATATTCTGGATTAATTGTCAGGATGGGTTTTCTCAAACATCTAATATAATTCATGAAAATGTAGGAATTCTAGTGGTTTTGGAAATGGGATAATTGAAAATTTTGAACTGCAACTTGGTTTCATACAATGCCATATGATAGTGAATATCTAGATTGTGGATTTTGTATGCTCACATGAACGGTTGTGTATTGAGTTTGAACCTTGGTTTTACTTTGTAGAAACTACTATTACGACTACAATATGAGTGTGGTGGGAGAGGATAGGGTCAGTAAACTGCCCGATCCATTAATTCATCATATACTCTCTTTTCTTCCAACCAAATGCATATTATTTCCATCAGCGCTTTATTGAATGGACGGAAGAATATTTGGACCTGTTCCAGTTCTTTATTTTGTGCTAGTGAATTTTACGGGCCTTTAGTTTCTTATCTTTATGTAGTCTCTGATGCTTGATGCTGAACATTTGAGCACAAGAGGTTCCCATACTTCTGTGTTGTTTCTTTATGCAGTCTTGGATACTTAATATTTACTATTCGAGTGTTTTACATCTTCCAGGTGAATAGACTTCTTGATTTTACTGCTAGCCTACTGGACCATCCACGTACTAAGGTTGTTGTTTATCTTAACCCTACTATCAGTTCCTTCTTCCCCAGGTGTTAGTTACTAGAAAGAGGGTCTTGTTGGCTTACTATCGAAAGCACTTAAGAGGTCTTGTTTGTGAAGGGAAAATGTTCACAGACATCAAAATTTCTGCTGAGCTTAGTTTTACTCTTCTTGGGTGGTGCCTTCCTGTATTCAAGGCTTTCGCACTGGTATTTGCTTTTCAAGTTTCTATGCAACTCTCTGGCGTTTATGACAAGTTAGTAAATTCAACTGTGATTGCTGTTTGAGATGTGTACTTTGATGCTAACTAGTCATATCAAAACAAGTTGACAACCTTGCTTATTTCCTGTTGTTCTGAGGTGTTCCATAAAAGTCAAGTGTTTCTTATGCTAAATTTTTTTTCTTGTGCCATTTCCCCTGTATGTGTTCTTTTCTTCCTTAATGGTGAATTGGTGATTGTATCTCCTTTTTTCTCTAGGTCCTTTTAATTGGAAAGGAAATGCTTGGGTGTCAGTTATCTTTAAAAGGATTAACTGCTTGTGTTGGGGGGTAAAATGCTTTTGCAGTCGTCGCTGCTGATCAGATACAGTCTTCTAGTTTTGAGAAAGATGAAACTGAGAGAAGGCACAAACAGGATGAAAACGCCAGCAGCCTTTACGGCTTTGATTGGAAATTGGAAGGGACACCCACCTTTGCTTTATTGCTGCAGAAAATTATTGAGATCGATATGTGACGAGTGTAGTTTGTCTGCCTATGCGACTGAGGTTCCAAGTGCGCTGTCTCTAGGTGCACTTTGCTTCTGCATGGAAGGTAAAAGGTAAGTTGTCTTCTTGAAGCACTTGTTTGTCTCTTGGAAGCCTTAGAAGTACCTGCTTGATCGAGTGTATGATCATAGGCAACTAATCAATTACAAAACATGTAGTACTAAGCTATCGTAATGATCCTTGGCAGCTAGATCTTTCTCTTTAATTGTACTTTTGGGATGCATTAATACTGTTGGTGCAGTTTCATATTTACATCTTAATGTTGCTGGTACAGTCCATGTTGTGATAATTGGCTTGGCTCATTTGTGCACCAGAGGTTGGGTAGGACTACGATGAATTGATTGATTGTCACTTCCAATCATGGAATGATCAGCTTCTGCATGTTTATCAGCTTGAACTTGGAGAGGATTTCTGCATTAAAATACCTTTTGGGCTTCCTCTTGATTCTGATGGCATGTGACATCTTCCCGAAGATAAAAGTGGAGGATGCCTTTGAATTGATAGCTTTATTAGATTCAAATATTAATGAAGCAGAATCTTTGGCCACCTCAAATATGAAAACTATTCTATCTCAGGTATGGCAGTTGTACCATTTTCATTATGTAATGACGATTCTTTCTTTGAATACTCTGAAAATCCAACCATTACTGCGATGTATGTATGCAATTTGCAGGTATAGGAAACAACCGAATCATTGTTAATGTTGCTGGAGAAGCCCACCAGTTCAATTAAAATGGGTGATCTCACTTTTAATGAAAGAGGTTACCTTTCATGGTTCTGCAGCTGCAACCACTACAGCCACCACAACCTCCTCATCCTCACCCTCCTCAGCATCTAAGACCTATTCAGGCTACACAATTGCAGTCAGTCGAGGAATATCTATGTCCTATTCAAGTCCAGGGTCAGCCTTTTCATATACAGCAACAACCCCATATTTCGCCACCTAATGTCTACTGTCAGACCCAACCACCAGAGCATCTTGCACAACCTCAATTGCAACAACAAGCTGAACTGAACTCACTCGAGCACAACTGCACAAGCTCTTTATCATCAGCAAGGTGGATCATCCCTGCAAGAGCAACAACAAGATTTTCCAATGTCTTTTACAAGAGATCCTTAGTTCTCCTGAAGCCATCTTCAGTCTTTTTTAATGTTTGGAGTAATGAAAACTGGAGGGTCGGCCAGAAACGAGCCAACCCTATAAAAGATTCCACAAATTATGTCGGCCATATGTCTTGATAGCCATACAGCACTTACCAATCTGTGGGTAAGCGTGGCATATTTAGCCAACCGACCCTTTTAATCTTCTTCACTCCTTGGAACTCTTCTTTTATAACACCAAGCATTTCATTCTGTTGGTATTTTTAACCGATATGGGACTATTCCCATTCTACCAGTTTTCGATTTTAACCTTCAAAATGGATCCTCGACAGTCCACCTGCTCACTGACCAGTGCCAACATCCTGGCCTAGTGCAAGCAAAAGAAAGGTTCAATTAAATCTCTTTTTTGAGTTATCACCAACCAACTCGTTTTACTCCCATATCCAATGAAATTTAGGGTTTCCCAAAATCAAATATTCTTGACTTGTTTACCAAAGATCAACAAACCCTACCTCAATTCTCACTGGTATATTAACACCCATAAAAAGATCAAAGACACACAAATCAAAAACAATATCCCTAGACAAAGCCAAAAAATATATCTCTCAAGAAACATCATGTCCTCTACTCAATGAGTTCGTATTAACCAATTATCTAGGCAGCTAAGGAATGCAAATATTGATTTATCTGCTAATCAAAGAAGAATAGTGGGTTCAACTCAATTAATCAATCAAGCTGCGGATCAATGGACTTTTGGAATTCTAGGAAAGCTGAACCAAAATGAAGATGAGAGTCATAAGAGCATAAATCAATTCTTTATTGGCAAAATATCAGAATAAGGAGATTAGAATCATGGGTCATAACTTGATGTTGGTGAGACTAAACAATGAAGCTGAAATAGATGAAGTAATAGCAGATGGTCCCTGGCTAATTGATGGAGTACTTTTTCATGTTCAGAAATACAACAACATTCCATTGAAAGACTATGATTTTCATGAGCAAGTTTTCACTGCTCGGTTCAAATACTTGAAGTTGGAGCATATGAATGTAGTTGTAATAGATGAAGCCATTGCCTTTATAGGTAGAAAGATTTCAACTAAGTCAAAGAATTGCAGACCCCGTGCAGGAAACACAGTCAAAGCCAGAATTGAAATGGATTTGAGCAAACCTCTTCACAAAGGAGGTTGGTGGAAGACTTTAACTGAAGAAGATGTTTGGATTAGATATCACTGGTAATTGCAACCTAAGAACATCTGCCCAATTTTTTTTGTGATTGATCACAATGATGAAAATTGTGAGTACACCTCTCATTTTCTCTATTTAGAATCACTTTCTGTTGTTGAATATGAAGCTCTTCTCAAGGAAGACAGTGAAAATAAGAAGGATAAAGAACAAAGTAGCTCAGTCAATTATATGGAGGAAGAGGTAGCTAAAGAAGGTAATATAAAAGAATCAAGGAATGTTAATAGGATGAGAAATTCCACTCTCAACTCTGAACCAACAATGAATCCATACAACATTCACATCCAACCACCTTCTCTTATGCAAGGCCATGATACTACTAATTTGGACCAACAACACAACACAATGATGGAACCGGATGAACTATCTGCAATGAATACTGCTCCCATGGAGGATTGTATCAGAGACTCTGATCGGTGACTAATAATACACATTTGTAGGTTATTTTGTTATATTTTGTCACATCTCAAGTGCTTTAATGTCCCATTTTAAGTCAAATTATGTATTTTGCATCTCGAGGCATCAATAATATTTTTTTTAGTTGTACATATTGATATTTTGTGTTCGTTTTGCAGGATTGATAAATATGGGGAGTTTCATAAAGTGAGCAGGTAACCGGAGGTTAGAGTGCAACAGTAGAGTTCACATGTGGACTAGAGGACCAACTCATATCAAAGAAGATATCAAATAATGAGCTTCATTTTTCATGTTTGGAAAATGAGGAAACAAGTTAAAACTTCATGCCTAAGCTAAGAAACACACCCAAACATTCCCTTGGTAGTTTTCATCGTCATTTCCAAGACCGGATGCAAAGTTTCTTTTCAATCTCTTATAACCATCGTCTTACTGCAGCCCAGATTTCTTCCCCAATTTCACACGGCTCCTACAAACCTACCTCAACTCTTTGTTTCTCACCCACCCCTTCTTGTAATCAATCTGAGATATCATTCAAATTGTTACACCTAATCTATAGAGTATGGCTCTGATTTTTTTGTTGTTAGAAGTATGGGCACAAAGTGTTAAATCAATTGTTGGAGTTTGAGACAAATCAAAGTGATCACTACAACACCATACCGAAGACAATGAGAAATCAAGACTGGAGTGGTTCAATTGATGTCAAACAACTAGTAAGCATCAGAACTTTTGTACTTGATTTTGCAGTTATTTATTATTGACATTTGGGGGAAATTTGTATATAAATAGAGATAGGTTTGTGATGTAAAGGGCATATGCCCGGAGTAGCCGGTGCACCAAGCCTTAGTTATAATTTAGGGTTATTTTTAGTTTTCTTCATGTTTTAGTTTTCTAACTAGGATTGAGATGAAACCCCTAAATAATTAGAATTGTTTGATTTTGTTCTACTTGTTCTCCATGAATTTATACTGAGAAGCATGATTTAATCTCTGAATTCATAACAATTTACTTTCACCTTGTATATCATGCATCCTTGGTAGTTTGATCAATTCTTTGTTATGTATTCAATCTTTGTAAACTGATTTAGTTCAATTTGTAATTGCCTATGCCTTAAACAGATAGGTAATGTTAGGAATTGGCATTTATGGTTCAGTCTTTGATTGGTTGTGCCGTAACAAGACAAACAATGCTTGGGTTTGACAGATTTTTGGCTCGAGGTTAAATCATCCATTTGTGCAAGTGATTTATCACTTCTTCAAGGTAGTTTGAGGCTAGAACTTTTATATCTCCTTGATTAAAAGAGAACTAGTATATCGAATTAAGAAATTCTATGCATTTAGGCGGTGGATTCGACACCATAGTTATCTTTGTATTTGTTTTACATTTGTTGCTTTAGTGTAATCATCAATCTTTGTCGTATCGACGCAAAAAAAAAAACCCCTTTTTTATTACTCCTTGTTAGAAGTCAGTTATAGTAAGACCATAGAATCAACTCTACACCCATCTTGTCCCTGTAAATCGACCTGTATTTACACTATATACAATAAGACATTGTGCACTTGCAGTTTATTGTAGGCTTGTTTAAAGACCCACCAGACTCCTCTCAGGTATACACAAAACACCAAGCTTTTTTATATCGATCTTTCTACTAGTTGTTCTATATTTAGCAGTCAAACTATGAAGATACTTGCCTGTAATGTTCAAGGATTAGAAAAAAAGTTTACTAAAGACCAAATCTTTGTTTTAGTTAAAAAACAAGACCCTGACTTTTTGTTTTTAACAGAAACAAAGATAGACAAAAATAGAATGTTTGAATTTGCCAAATCTCTGAACTATTGTAATTATACTTGTATAGACAGAGTAGGTTGGCTGGTGGTTTACTTTTGATGTGGAAAGATACAATTAAATGTGATATTCAGGATGCCTCTCATAATATTATTCATGTTGTTGCCAACCTTCACCCCGCTAAATCAGATGTGATGATTTCCTTCATGTATGGCTCCACTTATTCAGATATTAAAAAGATTCAATGGGATGCTATGAATAGAATTAGTGATAATATGATGCAGCCTTGGATAGTTATAGGTGATCTAAATATGCACCTTCATAGCTTAGATGTCACTACTTCTATCTCTCAAGATGATAAATTCGTTCAAGATCAAATTAATAATTGTGGACTTATGGATTTAGGTTATAGTGGTAGAGATTTTACTTGGTCTAGTAATAATGTGGGCACAGGCACTAGGAAATCTAGAATTGACATGACTTTGGGGAGTCAACAGTGGTGTAATGAATTCCCTAATGCTAAAGTCTATCATCTTGTTCAAGCAGGCTCTGATCATTGTCCTATCATGTTAAACACAGAACAACATAATCAAAATGTAGCGCCCCCTAAGCTAGCAGCTGACTAATCCAAGAGATTAACTAAATAAAGAGGCACTACGAATCTAATTCAAATACTCAAACATTCAATTAATAAATCTGCTACAAAATTTATCCCAAAACTAACCCTGCTCAGAATATATATACATGAACTTCTCTCAAATGATACATATACAATAGTCAATTGGTTTGCGGATACAATAAACAACATAATAAACATGGCAGAAGTTAACTAATTAACGGAATCAACACTTGTGGCTCTCGTTGCGCAACTCTGATCTCTCTCTGAAAACTGAAAGTGAGAATAATTAACATTTAACTTCTAAGTAATCATAAACAAGATTAAGAAAAACAATAATGTTTTTCCCAGACATTAAATAGTGACCAAGTCACTGAGATACACAAACACGAATATGGAAAAGCTCTTTCTTCAAACAATGTATATTATGGTTGTGCAATTCCGAACTCGCAAATCCATACCTAATCATAAATATGAATGTCGATAATTCCGAACTCGCAAATTGTCGACCGATATAAGCATAAAAGCTGAATTTGTAGATATAAATGTGAAAGAGCATATCCTCACAGAAGTAAACAAACATGTATATGGACAAACTCCTTCTTCAAACAATGTATACTATGGTTGTGCAATTCCGAACTCGCAAATCCACACCTAATCGTAAATATGGATGTTGACAATTCCGAACCCGCAAACTGTTGACCAATATATCATAAAAGCTCTAGGTATAAATGTGAAGGAGCGTATCCTATATACCACACGTGGAAATTCTTATTTCCCATAACAATTCATATTGACCAAAACACATTACAGGTCCTTTCCAAACCATGGAAAGATTAACATAATCAACAAAATTATCGTAAAACAAGTTAAACAATGCATAGAACGCACAAACAGAAATACATGAGTTTGTTAACATAAACTGTTGTAAAGGAAAATAATAATGGTTACCAAAGAGCCAACTGTATTCCCACCTCTTTTGATGACAAGCCACGCCTACCTCGAGATCTACGATCCACTGGTTCATCCTTTGGATCGATCGTTGTTAATAGACTAACTGTTAATCACAAGAAGTCTAAGAAACTAGCCAAAATGGCTCACACAAAAATTACACAAATCTATCTAATGGTTCTTGGTCCATTTATGATTTTACACATTTTTATTCTCTACCTTTAGCATGTCTAAGGATTTACTAATCCAATAAGTTGAGTTTATAGTCCATTGGATAGGTCTAATGAATATCTACAACTTTGCAGAAGAAACCAAATGCTAATTCAGACCACGAGGTCCAAAATGTCTAATTAGGAAAACTGGCTCTAAGCCCAAGTCCAATAAACAAGCCCACCAACCACTGGTCTGATCCAACAGGTCAAGTAACGGTCCCTAACGGTCAGCTGAGTCAACTAACAGTCAACGTCGGTCAAAGGTCAAGTCTTGGTCACAAAGGAATCGATCAGTATCAACTCGGTGAGTTAACTCAGTCCACAAGACTGATTCAAGTGAGTCAGTTTCACATGTGACTCAGTCAGATTAACTGAGTCACCTAAGCAAAACTAGTTAGACATCTAACATGAAAAAGAACTCAGGGAGATCAATGAAATCATTCTTTGATACAAAAAGAACTCTACCACTAGTTCAATAAGGAGAATCCCTAGTGTTCAGTTTCACTAACTTAATTCTATCCAATTTGATCATTACATAGATAATTCATTCAAACAGAATTGTAGAATTCAATATACAATCATAATCTAAGATTTACCTGCAATTGCATCTCTAAGCTTCTACAAGAGAGATTCCACTTCATATACTCGTTTAACCTTCCTTCTAATACTCAGACAACACCACCATTACAACACCCTTCTGTTCAACTCATCATCACTACCAATTCAACCATGCTCACTTGCCACCACCTACTATCCACACTTCAGAGCCAATACAATCAACATCACTTATAATTGTAATCCCAAAAAATCTCCATTACCTACTACAGTTTATTACAACCTCTATTGTTGTAACCTCAACAACCTCAGAGTCTTGTACACTCCACCTGCCACACTATAATCGCCATCAACAAGTCATACATCCATATCACTCATATCCCCTGCAACTTTAACTCTATCTATAAACTGCTCTAATAAATAACTCCAGAACATCCAAATCTCAACACCCATTTTCATCACACATCATTTCTAACAATAATTCCCACCTAATCATTTCTTCCTTATCAATAACAGTTCTAACTGCAGTCACAACTTCCTTGATTAATCACCTCACCCTCCATTTCATACACAAGCATACAAACTCAACAATCATTAACAATTCAACTTCAAACATCAAAACTAAGCAGTAGAGAGACTTACCCAAATATTGGACTCCTCTGAATTGTTAATACACAAAACCAATTCTTAATTCAAAACTTCTCTAGTCCCAACCAAGAACAGCAACCCACTTCTTCATATCAACCAAATCCACTTCTAAACAATCCTCTGAATCCTCAGTTACATCTTCTTTAATTCTCAGAAACCTTAACTCTTAAATCGAATCAATCTTCCCTGCTGGAACAACTCAATTTCAATCTACACAAACCCATCATTCTTATCATCTTCCAGAACTCAATAAGTTTCAGAACCATCACCTACTTCATAGATTCCTCCTCAATTTACTACACCCGGCCTTCAGTTTCTTATTGTCTAACTCCAAATAAAATCTTCAATCGGTTTTCAAAACCCTAGTTCTTAAATTAGGGAAGAACATGAAACCCTAACTTCTTTGATTCACCATCAACACAACTTCAGAACCTTGATTCAACAAAAACCCTCTCGTTCTTTATCCTTCAACAACACTATATCATCATCAAATCCACACAAGCCATAACTTCGATTTACAGAAACCCTGAATTCGGATCATCTCAGATTCGAATTTGAATCAACAACAAACACCTTATCCTTCAATTCGTTAACAAACAAAGCTTCTTATGAATCTCTCAAACAAAATCAACCTCAATTCATCTCTCGAGCACAAAGAAGGCCAGCAGAAAGAGACGATAAGAGCAGAGGAGAATCAGAAAATAAAAGAAGAAGGAAGAAGAAGAAAGAAAAGAATATAAGAGAAAATGAATTCTTATCTCTAGCGGGTGGAATTAAGACCGATGGGAAAAGCAGAGTCACCCACAAAATTGATAGGGGGCAGCTAAGCGGTTTACATGTGAAAAGACTATTTTCCATTCAAACAAACCTGATACCTTTTTCGTCCCGTATCTGAATGACACGTTCGAGTAGTCTATTATGTGTAACTTTTCAAGATCTATCTAGTGGTACTAGATTAGTATCTAAATCGCTGTTAGATTAATTTTTATTAATTAATATTCGTGTTAAACTAATCGAGTTATTATTGGCTAATTCATCACTTGACTGGTCTAATAGCGTTGACGAACTTGAGGGTCCTTACACAAAATTTGTGGAAACCTTTTAAATCCTTTGTAATGTGGATTAAACATGCTGGTTTTAAGAACCAACTTGAAATTGCTTGGAATTCAAATATTCCAGGATCTCCTGCTCATCAATTGTCTGAAAAGCATAAGATAACTGGGACAAGACTTTCTAAATGGAATAAGATAGAATTTGGTGATATAGACAGTAGTATTAATTCTTTGCAGGAACAGTTACTTTCTATTCAGAATGAACCTGTATCTAGTCTTCAAAATGATAAACTCATTGAGATAAACAAGAAACTTGAATTCTGGTTTGAGATAAAAACTGATTTCTATAAACAAAACAATTCTTGGTATTTTCATACTCTTGCAAACAGAAGAATGCATACGAAAAATATTGATTGCTTGTATGATATGAATGGTAATTGGTACGACACAAGAGAGATGATATGGCTAATATTACTATTCAGCATTTTAGCTTTGTTAGTAGCTCTTATATACAACATATTCCTGATGATTCTTTTGATATTATTCCAACAATCATCACTAATGATTTGGCTGAGAATTTTACTAGAATACCATCTGCTAAGGATATTTTTGTTGTGGTTAAAGACATGGATTGTTGGAGTTCTCCAGGACCTGATGGCTTTCAAGATGGATTTTACGAAGCCAATTGGAGCATTGTTGGTAACACTGTTGTTCAAGATGTTCAAAATTTCTTTATATTTGGTAACATGCGTAGGGAATTTAATAAAACCTTCCTTACTTTGATCGCCAAAGTTGGTATTGCTAAATATCCTGTAGATTTTAGACCCATAGGTTTGCGTAATACAATCTATAAAATAATCTCTAAGATTTTAGAAAAGAGGATTAAACCTTTTCTAAAGAGAATTGTTTCTCCTTATCAGTCAGCTTTTGTTCTTGGAAGAGCAATTCAAGATGACATAATAATAGCCCATGAAACGATTCACACCATGAAGCATAAAGAAGGATTTAGTGGCACTGTGGCTCTAAAATTAGACTTTTCTAAGGCCTTTGATAGACTTGAATGGCCATTTTTATTAGGCATGCTGGAAAAAATAGGTTTCCCTGAGAAATTTTGTAAGTACATTGAACAATGTATCTCCACAAAATCTCTATTCTACTCAATGGGTCTCCCACTGATGAGTATAGTCCTACTATAGGATTAAGACAAGGGGATCCTTTCTCCCCTTATCTTTTTATAATTTCCATGGACTATTTATATAGACTCTTAGTTAATGCTTCTAATAATCATATCATTGCTGGTGTCAAAGCTGCTAGAAATGCACCTGCAATCACCCATCTTTTGTTTGCAGATGATATCCTCATATTTACTAAAGCTGATATGCACAATGTAGCAGGTATCCTTGACACTCTCAATCATTTTGGTAAGTACTCTGGTCAAATGCTCAATTTTAACAAGTCTAGTGTCTACTTTAGTAATAACATTAGTCCTACTGCTAGAATAGATTTTTGTGCTGCTCTTGATATGGTTGAAATGCAAGATACTGATAAATATCTAGGTGTTACTTTGTTAATGGGTAGAGACAAATCAAAAGCCTTAAACCCATTTTGTAGAGTTTTAACTCTAGACTTATACCTTGGAAAGGAAAAAGCATGAACTATGCTGCTAGATCAACAATGGTAAAGCATGTTCTCAATTCTCTACCTACTCATCAAATGGGGGTATTTAGAATTCCTAAAAACATCATAAATCAATTAGATATCATTCAGAGAAAGTTTTGGTGGGGAAAAGAAAGTAATTCTAAAGGTATATACTTTATAGGGTGGGATAAACTTCAGATTCCTAAAGCACTAGGTGGTCTAGGATTTAGAAATCTAGAAAACTTTAACACTACCCTGTTGACTAAATTAGCTTGGAAACCCTGTAATGATGATAATTCCCTTTGCTATAAAGTTCTTAAATCTAAATATTCAAGAAATGAGAATTTTCTTCATTTCGACTAGTATAGCACGCATGCGCGATGCACCTTCCGGTACATTCGTTTCGTAATTCTATTGTTTTTGTGGAGTAATCATAAGTCAACACTTGGTCAACGATCAACGCAAAGTGGTGAAAACTCATTTCATGTTAATGTGCAAAAGTAATCACGACTAAACTTTTGAAGTTTTCATTTAATAATAATTTTTCAATCATACATGTCCTATTTGTAACTCGTACTTTTTTAAGACAGAAAGACTTCCTTATACACAACATTTTTTGTGTACGTTCCCTTCTTCTTTGTAATGGTGCCTTTAGCCACTATTGCGGAAGCTGGCAATAAAAGACACAGTTGTAGAACACAGGAATTACGTGGTTCAACTCATAGCTTACATCCACAGGAGAAGAGAGGGAATTGTATTATCACAGTACATCATACAATGGAAGCTCCGGGACTAAATAGGAGCTTGAGGATATATTCTTGCCATAAACAAAAGACGTATTCAGAGCTAGAATATCTCCTACAGTAAATGATAGTGTGCACACTCTTAACACACAATGGAAGGTATATAACCACATCATGTCCTCATTATTCTCTTCTCCGCCAACACTCCCCCTCAAGTTGGTGCGAAAATGTCAATTGAACCCAACTTGCCCAATATTTCACGAAACTTTGCAGTTGGTAATCCTTTCGTGAAAATGTCAGCTAACTGTTGCTCACTGCGAACAAAGGGAGTGCAAATGATTTTGGCACTCAACTTCTCACGTATAAAATGACAGTCTACTTCAATGTGCTTGGTCCTTTCATGGAATACCGGATTTGATGCTATATGAATTGCCGCTTGATTATCGCAAAACAATTTCGCTGGTTGAGAAGAACCAAATCCTAAATCTCTTAAAAGGGAGCGGAGCCAAATAATCTCACACGTAGTTGATGCCATTGCTCGATATTCTGCCTCGGCACTTGATCTGGAGACAACATTCTGTTTCTTGCTCTTCCATGTAACTAGGTTTCCTCCAACAAAGGTACAAAAACCTGTTGTAGATTTCCTTTCTACTGGACAACCAGCATAATCAGCATCAGTGTATGCAGTTATGCAACTAGCCGTTACAGAACTGTGGCCATTTTTTCGCATCCAAATACCTCTTCCTGGAGAACCTTTCAGATATTGGATAATTCGATCGACTGCATGCATATGACTGATTTTAGGAGCATGCATGTATCGGCTGACCAAACTCACTGCATACGAGATATCTGGACGGGTGATGGTCAGATAGATTAGCTTGCCTACCAGTCTCTGAAACAAACCAATATCTGACACTAGCTTCCCATCATCACCAAGTTTGCTGCCACTATCAATAGGTGTGTCAGATGGTTTTATTCCCATCTTTCCACTCTCTTGTAACATGTCTAAAACATATTTCCTTTGGTTAAGAAATATTCCTTGATTTGAATAAGCCACCTCTATGCCAAGAAAATACTTCAATATACCCAAGTCTTTAATGGCAAACTTTTTATGTAAGAATGCCTTTAACTTCAGGACTCCTTCTTGATCATCTCCAGTGATAACAATGTCATCAACATAAACCAACACAATAGTGGTACCTGCCATTCCTTTTCTAGTAAAGAGATGGGTCTGCAATGCTTGTTTTAAAACCACTAGTCTTGAGAACTCCACTCAACTTTGCATACCAAGCTCGTGGCGATTGTTAAGACCGTAGATGCCTTTTTAAGTTTACAGGCATATCCATACCGAGTCTCTTGAGGGTGACCAGGGGGTATACTCATATACACCTCTTCCTCTAAATCTCCATGTAAAAACGCATCTTTTACATCCATTTGAAACAATTTCCATCCTTGATTGACTGCCAAGGATAGAAGTACTCGAAATGTATTCATTTTTGCTACAGGTGCAAATGTTTCCATGTAGTCAACTCCATAGGTCTGAGTAAATCCCTTAGCCACCAATCTAGATTTGTACCGTTCAATGGTTCCGTCGCTCTTATACTTGATCTTGTATATCCAACGACATCCAACTGTTCTCTTCCCCACCGGCAGTTTGACAATATCATATGTGTCATTGTCATCAAGAGCTTGTAATTGTTCTTTCATGGATTTCCTCCAAATTGGTTTTGAGTTGGCCTCTCTGAAATTTGTGGGTTCACGTTCATTTGATAATGAACTCAGGAATGAAAAATGAGGTTGAGTGACATTATCATATGTCATATAGTCTTCTATAGGGTAGGAAACTGTGTGATATGTGAGATAATCTTTTAACTTTTCTGGTGGGTGACTGCCTCTTCCCGAACGTCGTAAAACAGGAGGAATTGGTACCGCTTGTTCTGTAGATGATATCTCAGAAGAAATTGTGTCACCATTATTCACCTCTTCGGGTTCAGATAATAAGGGAGAAATCATGTTACTACCAACTGGAGATGTATCCTCTTCGGTTGCTTCACTTGTTTGTGGAGACCAGTTGAAAGTGGTAGAGAACTAATAGGTGTTAAATCACCTAAATACTCCCCCTGAGAACGATTCTCGGAATCAAGCATTGGACGAAAGAATGATTCTGTTTCAACAAACCTAACATCACGGGAGACAACTAACTTTCGAGAGGTAACATTGTAGCATATATATCCTTTCTTGGTCGACGAATAACCAAAAAATACACAACTGTTGCTCGGGGGTCTAGCTTATCACGGTGGATTGCTTGGAGATGCACATAGCAAACACAACCAAAGACCCGCAGGTGAGATGTAACAGGTTTGTAACCCTTTAAGACTTCTAGAGGAGACTTGAATTCAATAATACGACTAGGTAGTCGATTAATTAGATAGGTAGCCGTTAAAACCCCATGAGACCAGTATTTTTTTGGTACATGCATATGAAGCATAATGGCCCTTGCTGTTTCAAGAATGTGTCTAAGTTTCCTTTCGGCTACCCCATTTTGTTGAGGCGTTCCCACACAACTGGACTGATGGATGATCCCTTGATTTTTAAGAAAAATAGGAAGTGAACCTTTGACAAATTCTGTACCATTATCTGATCTAAACACCTTAATTTTAGCACAAAATTGAGTAACCACCATTGCATGAAACTCCATAAAAGCAGAATACACTTCAGTTTTTGATTTCAATAAGTATAACCAAGTTGCTCGAGAAAAATCATCAATTAATACTAAGAAATACTTGTATCCATCATATGAATCAATGGGTGCAGCACCCCATAAGTCTGAATGAACTAAAGCAAACGGTTCACTAGAAACAGATGTTGACTTAGGAAAAGGTAAGCGAGCTTGTTTAGCATATTGACAAGCATCACAGACAGTTGATACACCTGACAAAGATGGAAAAAGACTCGACAAAATCCGAGAAGACGGATGTCCCAAACGATAATGTAGAATCTGGTTGTCCAAAGAGCTGGTGGTATGTAAAGCTTTGTTAACAGAATTGCAGGGATTAAATAGATAGAGTCCATGCGAATATATTCCTTCACCAATCAATTTCTTCGTCGTTCGATCCTGAAATATGACGGACGTAGGAGTGAATAAAACATTACAATTCAATGAATTTGTAATTCTCCCAACCGATAACAGTTGAACAGGAAATGATGGAACAACTAAAGCATCATCACTTGAAGAATTTGGAAAAATATTAAGTTTACCACTTCCTAAAATCGGTACAGATTTTCCATCAGCAACAGAAACGGTTTTCTTTTCACAATTAGAATTAAATGATTGGACTGAATCTGGATTGTTTGCCATATGATCAGTGGCTCCAGAATCAACAATCCAGCTATTCATCTTATGATTCGAAGTAAGATAGGCTTGGAGAATACCTGAGGCATTAGTAGAAGGATCTTCATATGACTTCTTTGTTGAATTACTATACTGTTGCAGAATGTGGTTTAACTGACTCAAAGTGATAGAAGTATCAGCTACAACGGCTTGCTCCTTTTGTTCTTTCTTTTTGTTGCTGTCGAACATGGGTTTTAAGTGTGGGTGAAGTTGCCAGCAACGATCCTTTGTATGCCCGGTTTTATTGCAATGATCACATCGGTAGATTTCTCGTTTCCCTTGGCCCTTATTGCGATTACCATATGGCTTCCCTCTTTCAACAGCAAGAGCACTGGCTTCTTCTCTGACAGGAGCAACTTTGGAGTCCATGACTTCTTTTCGAGTTTCTTCACGCTGAATAGTTGCACAAATGCTAGACAGAGAAGGAACAGTTGAGTTCATCAAGACATGACTCTTAAGAGCTTCATATTCAGGCTTTAAGCTGTGAAGTAACGAGAAAATTTTATCTTCTTCAGCGCGCTTAAGAAGTACTTTTGGATCTATAGTATGTGGTCGATAAATAGCTAGTTCATCCCACATTCGTTTCAAGTTTCCATCATGCTCAATAAAGGTTTTATCGCCTTGAGTTGCAGCTGCAATTTCATGTTGTAGCTGGAATATCCTTGCAGCATTATTTTGATTACCATATAACTCGGCTATAGAATCCCACATGTCCTTTGAAGACTCAGAGAAATTAAAAACATTAGAAATAGTTGGTTCCATGGAATTGAGAAGCCAGGTCATAACAAGATGATCTTGAGAAATCCATTCTTCTAATTTCTTATCATCACTTGGCCGACTATTTTTGCCGTTAATGTAACCAAGTTTTGATTTTCCACCAAGAGATAAAGTCACAGCTCTTGCCCATGCTACATAGTTGGTACCATTAAGAGGGACATGAGATAGCTTTATGTTTGTATTAGAATCAGACTCCGACATTATCAAATAAGATATATTGTTTCAGATCAAAAAACAAAGAAGGAAGAACAATAACCTCTTCAAGAAGAAATATGACAGAAAAAAACAAACCCGGCAATAACAAGTTTCAGAAATCACTGACCAGATATCGCAATAACCTGCTCAGATGCCATATTGCGGAAGCTGGCAATAAAAGACACAGTTGTAGAACACAGGAATTACGTGGTTCAGCTCATAGCTTACATCCACAGGAGAAGAGAGGGAATTGTATTATCACAGTACATCATACAATGGAAGCTCCGGGACTAAATAGGAGCTTGAGGATATATTCTTGCCATAAACAAAAGACGTATTCAGAGCTAGAATATCTCCTACAGTAAATGACAGTGTGCACACTCTTAACACACAATGGAAGGTATATAACCACATCATGTCCTCATTATTCTCTTCTCCGCCAACAGCCACTAATATTTTCGTGTTGGTACTTGATATTCCTCTCGAGAGAGAAACGTACAGTTGATCATGGCTGAACACATGCTCACGAAAAAAATACAAAAAATTGACATAATAAGTTTTAACATGTCAACACTTGCCGCTACTTTCCATTAGTCTATTATCATGTTAATACAATTTATATTACAGTAAGTAAAACAATATAAAGGAAATACAGGCATACTGATGTTGATCAACTAAATCTCACCTTCAACTATTTTCTGCCGCCGCTTATGGTAAGCATTACGGCAACGTTCACGGTATATTTCTTTTTCCGTTTCAGTCAATGCTTTTCTCTTCTCTACATCACGCACACGACGTTGTTCCAACTTTGATACCCTATCATTCTCTAACATAAAAGTTTGTTGTATTCTTTGATATATACGACCCAGCTTCCCGCCCCTTTCTTTTTTCTTCTGAATGTTCCGGCTGTTGAGTTCGCTTAATGACCCTCGCTTAATGACCCTTGGGCCTCTACGGAGGCCGAAACACGAGTCATGTTTCCCCTATGCAGCTATGTGTACATTTGTGAAAAAGACTCGATTATTTTCTTACACCACATATAATAAGTACATATACATGTGGAAAATAACTCTGAAAGAAAAAGGTAGAAACTGACATTTTTCATTTTCTGCTCGCAACAATTCCCGACATTGAGCCTGTTCGATCAGTCTTGGACTTTTGCGGGGTCTGGAGCTAGAGGCCTGATTGCCCTGTGCTGAGGTATCATCAAGTCCCGGACTTTCATGGGGTCTCTTCCTCGAGGCATTGTCTGATCTCATTGAAGGGACTGTAAAAGAAGTGTAAAAATTAGTTCGTAAAAAAAAACTGTGTGTCCTGGAACTGTATTGGAAGTAATCCTTTGACAGGAACTGTACTAAGTACCCTATGTTGTACAAATAGCTAATCTTCTACAACTAACACTTCTCATGTGCAAAACCAAGCAGGCTAGAGACAAACTTTCTGTTTCGCTCCCATTCGTTAATTGTATCTAATTAAGTAATACCAAATATTATATACATGTGAAAAAAAACAACGCAAGGGTATGTTGATCGCCAAAGCCAGGGACGGCCCTGAGCTTTCGTTGCCCCAAGGGAAATGTACAATGTGTTGCCCTCCAATACAGAAGGCACACAGAAAGTGATCAAAATTGTAAAATGAATCTAGACATAGAAGAAATTAACTATGACCGAGCAAAAGAAGTTGTACAAATTACCATGTAAAATTAAGCCAAGAGATTAGCTAAAATAGGTAAAGCCTAAAGGAGAGTTTTCCATGTAATCAAACAATGGGTAAAAACAACGAAATAGAATAAATTGTGAAGCATTAATTTTGAGCTTCAAGTTTCAACCAATTTACAACAAAGTATTAGTTATGCCTTTACAACAGAGTTTGCATTAAGTAAATCAGAAAATGGAAAGAGGACGATTATGCTTTCGTAAATACAATCAGATAAATGAAAACAAACCTTACGGTCCATACCCTTTGCTCTATGTTATGGACTGACGGAATGGTGTATACCATCACGTTGAATCACATGGCTTAAAATTAACTTCTACTCCTCTCTTTTTTTTCTTAAGAAGTCACTTTAGCTGCTTGAGGGTTGAAACTCTTTTCTTTTTTTTTTACAAACATTTGCAGGGTATAATTGAAGATGAATAGTGATACAATTCCTTAACAATGAATTTGGTAATTTAAAGTGTTTTTCCTAAAACTATTCGATAAAAAATGGATAGTGACTGGTCATATTTATAATTTGATAATCTAATAAACTTACTCACGTTAATAGTGGATGTTGGCAGCAATGGCAGGTAGAGAGGGGGATAAATTAAGGCCATGGAAACCATTAAACCCGAACCCAGTAAATTGACAGTCTAATTGAAGCATCATTTCGTGGAAACCATTAAATCCGAACCCAGTTAAATGTTAAAGGATATGTTATATGAAAAAGCATTCAAAGTTTCATTTCAAAAAATTAAAGTCGCTAATATCACTGAGAACAAAATCCTTACCTCAACCTTGCAACCTTGGCTCTGTAGATCTTATCCAGTGATCATTATTACGAACTGAAGCCGATGTCAACTCAGGTTAGAATGTCTGAAAAACGGATAATATAAATGTTAAGGTCTTGTCTTTTGAAACATTTCAGACATAATTAGATTCAAAAGAACCTATCTGAGAGGATTGGAGAAGACTACCATTGAAGATAAATTACCAAAAATAGAGAGGAAACTAAACAGATTTCTAAGACATACTAAGCTCCCAATACAGGGTATTGAGTGGCTCTGAGTGACACACCTGTGTTTTATTTACAATAAGAGCAATGGAATTTCATTATTTAGCATCATTCGTTCATTGAGTGACAGACATGTGTTTCATTTACAATAAGAGCAATGGAATTTCATTACTTATCATCATTCATTCATTGTTTAGTTTTTATCATTGTTTAGTTTTCTCAAACTAAGTAAAAAGTTCAGCATATTTTGAGTTACTATGCTAAATTGACAGGGGAAAGAAATAGGGAAATTAAAGATGACCAATTGACTTACCGCAAACTTTGCAGTTCCAAGTTGGAGCTTCTCCCTCTTCTAAGTACATAGATGTGTGTCTGGAATTGTGATTCACTTCTTTAAGTACGGAAATACTTCAGGCTCTGTAAGAAATATTGCAATTTCTTTAAGTACATAAATCAATGTTCATCATTTTTCCCATTTAGCAATTCTCTTTGTTGTTATTCTATAATTTTTATACAGCTCTTATCGTCTAGTAGTATGGGGCCATCAACATTTAAATTGGGTTAACAAAACCTTAACAAATTACAGACCCAGAAACAATGTTTTCCCAGTTTTCATCAATAATTCAGTTCATGTTGTTAGAGATAGAGACTCATCTGCTGAAGACTCTCAACCAAAACAGCTAGCATTCTGTGTATGAAGGAATGACCGAGTATTTTGCATCTTGATTAGTCTTACGGGTCTTTAGTTTTCAGTTGAATCTAGCGTCTGTAACTCATGAATAGGTTGATAAGTTATAACAACCTTTGTACTCTCTGATATAAATAACAAGTAGACTCCACAGTTCTAAGTGTGGAAGCCTTTCACCAAAACTCAAATCCTAACTTGGTATGAGCCTTGATCCAAGCTACGCTTCCAAAACCAATTCAACAAAAAAAAAATATAGAATGTCGACAACAACTCAGTTAAGAAGCATACAGATCCATCATATGGTAACTCTTAAGTTAACAGAAAACAACTACCCACTGTGGAAAACGCAGTTTAAACCAATTCTGAAGGGCCATGGACTAACTGGCTTCATTGATGGTTCAAAAACTATACCTCCTAGAACACTACCAGATTTTGATGCTGAAAATCCAGAGTTCACTGCATATGAAGAACAAGACTCTCTTTTGGTTGGGTGGCTGAACTCAACTCTTACTCCAGAATGTCTTGGGGTTGTACGTGATCTTAACACATCTAAGGAGGTATGGGATGCTCTGGAGGCAGAATATGCTCCAAAGACAAAGTTTCACCAGATGAATCTCAAAAAACAGTTACACAACTTAAGCAAAGGTAATAAATCTTTACGAGTCTTTTTAAATGAGGCTAAAGAACTATTTGCACAGCTTGCAGCATCCGGATATACAGTCAGTGATGATGAAAAGAAATAATCCACCAGCAATGGGTTGAATCAAGCATATGATTCGATTGTCTCCACCTTAGGAACATTGGAAAACCTGAGCATGGATCTGTTTTACTCCCATCTTCTGAACTTTGATATGCGTATTACACGTCAGCTTGAGGATATACAACAACCAATTTCACATATTGCTGCTTCTTCTTCGTCAGGAGGAAAACCTTACCAAACCAACAACCACAATCCAAGTAAACGACCTTTTCAGTATCAACAAAATCAGTCTAAACCTCGCTTCAAGTCTCCTATGCAAAGCAACAACACTGCTGAGAAGTGTCAAATCTGCAAGAAGAAAGGACACCTTGATGACAAATGCTGGTTCCGCTACAAACCAAGCACTAATGCGCAGAAACCTCAAGCTGCATATATTGCTTTTCCTGAAGCTTCCTATGGCAATCAATGGGTAACTGATACTGGTGCTACAAATCATCTCACAGCAGATATGAGCAACTTGACAATTCCTCATGAATATTCAGGCACAGAACAAGTGTATGTGGGAAATGGTAATGCACTGAACATCACACATACTGGTAATGCATCTTTCACACATACTCAAGGTTATTCTGTTTGAATAACATTTTTCATGTACCCAGTATAAAGACAAACCTGTTATCAGTTTCTCAATTCTGCAAAGATAATGGTGTTTTCTTTGAGTTTCACTCATCTCATTTCTTTGTGAAGGACAAGACAACGGGAACGCTGCTGCTGCGCAGACTGAATAAGAATGGACTGTACTTTCTTGATGGCGTTACGCAAGTCAGCAATCTCATGTTGCATCTTCCATGCCAACCTGGAATCAACGTCTGGGTCATCCAATGCTCCGTACCGTGTCTAGCATTTGCAATAGGTTTTCACTTCCAGTTTCGAATAAGATGTTTACTTTCTGCAATTCTTGTCATGTTAGTAAGAGCAGAAAACTTTCTTTTTCTCTAAGCAGTACATCTTATGATAAACCACTATCTTTGGTTGTTTCTGATATCTGGGTCTCCCCCAAACTCTCCAGGTCTGGTTTTCGATATTACATGCTCATAATGGACGTTTATTCGCATTTCACTTGGGTGTTTCCTTTAGTACAACGTTCTGATGCTTTGTCTATCTTTATTAATTTTCGAAAACAAATTGAAAATCTTACAGATCATAAGATAAAAAAATTTCAGTCTGACAATGCCTTAGAGTACAAGAAGTTCACAAAGTATTTAAATGAATCTGGTATTCAACACCGATTCTCCTGTCCTCATACATCACCACAAAATGGAATTGCAGAAAGACGTATTCGCCATGTCAGTGCTTGTTATTTAATTAATCGTCTGCCTAAATCATCCTGTGAAGTTAAAACTCCTCTAGAACTCCTTTTTCATAAAGAACCAGATTACAAGTTTTTAAAGGTTTTTGGTTGTCTTGCTTATCCTTGTCTCAGATCTTATAACTCAAACAAGCTAGAGCCTAGATCACTCCCATGTGTCTTTATAGGTTATAGTAGTTCTCATAAGGGTTATGTCTGCCTACATACAGAGTCTGGTAGGATTTACATTACACGCCATGTAAGGTTTGAAGAACAGTCGTTTCCATTCAGTCCAAAGCAGCAGTGTGTACCATTGCATAGTCCAGGTAATGTGCTTTCAGATACTTCATTTCTATATTCTCCTCATTTTACGCGTAGAAATTATCTTCCTACGCAACAGCATGTGGTATCTAATAGTGCAGACCAGCATCTGAGCATCTGCAATGATATGGCTATTTTGGAACCTTCCATGGCATCTCCTACAACTTCTGCTTCACATCTGAATACTCAAAGTATCTCTGCTGCTGATTCTGTCACAAGTATGCATCTTCAGGAAAGCTCTGAAGTAACTACTACAAATGCTGTGTCCTCTACTCATCCTATGCAGACAAGGGCAAAATCTGGTATTAACAAGCCTGTTCAAAAATTGTGTTTGTCTGCATCTAAACATCCCCTCAATGATTCAGACTTCATAGAACCTACATGTTACTCAGAAGCATGCAAACTTCCAGAATGGCGTACAGCTATGGATAATCAAATCAATGCCCTCATCAGAAATGGCACATATTCGATAGTTCCTTTTCAACCTGGCATGAATGTAATTGGCTCAAAGTGGGTTTATCGAGTAAAACAAAAATCTGACGGGACTATTGATAAACGTAAGGCTCGGCTGGTGGCAAAAGGTTTTAATCAACATGAAGGGGTTGATTATGGAGAAACCTTTAGTCCTGTTATAAAACCATGTACTATACGTCTGGTTCTTTCTATTGCTGTCATGAACAAGTGGCCATTGAAGCAGCTAGATGTTGAGAATGCTTTCCTCCATGGTACTCTGGATGAGGAGGTATATATGAAACAAACGGCAGGGTATGTAGATGCTAATCGTCCAACTCATGTGTGTAAACTGCATAAGTCATTATATGGGTTAAAGCAGGCTCCACGTGCATGATTTTCACGACTCAGTAACTACTGATGACACTTGGTTTTAAAGGTTCAGTTGCAGACACATCCTTGTTTGTCTGTAAAACCAAGCTTTCAGTTACTTATGTTTTGATTTATGTGGATGACATTATTGTCACAGGGTCGGACTCTTCACGGGTTGCTCAGCTCATTCAAGACCTAAGTAGGGAGTTTGCAATAAAAGACATGGGGGACCTTCATTTCTTTCTGGGTGTCGAGGTTATAAAGCAATCTGGTGGTATAATTCTCACTCAACGCAAGTATATAACAGATCTCCTAAAACGCACTAAATTGGATGGGGTAAAACCGGTGACGAGTCCAATGTCTTCTAGCTTAAAATTAAGGCAGACGGGAGTGAAAAATTTGCAGACTGCACCTTATATCGTAGCGTTGTTGGTGCTCTTCAATACCTCCATCTCACGAGGCTTGACATTTCTGTTGTTGTAAATAAGGTATGCCAGTATATGCACAATCCTTATGTTGAACATTGGGAACAAGTAAAACGTATTCTTCGATATCTGAAGCACACCGTAGATTATGGTCTTCATATTCGTCCTTCACGAGACTTTTCTTTGCATGGTTACTCGGATGCTGATTAGGCTGGTTGCCTAGATGACCGTAGATCCACTAGTGGTTATGGTATTTACTTTGGTGGCAATCTGATTTCGTGGAGTGCCAGAAAACAAAAGACGGTCAGTAAATCCAGCACTGAAGCTGAATATCGGGCATTGCCATTACAACATCTGAAATTATCTGGATTGAGTCTTTGCTTCGTGAACTTGGAATTCCTATCTCGCCTCAGGTACCGTGGTGTGATAATTTGGGCGCTACATACCTTATAGCTAATCATGTGTTTCATGCTCGTACAAAGCATATCGAGATAGATTACCATTTTGTGAGAGAAAGGGTGGCTAGAAAACGTTTGATAATGCAGTTCATCAGTTCACGGGATCAAATAGCTGACATTTTTACTAAGGGGCTACCTTCACCAAGATTTCAATTTTTACGTGGCAAGTTGCACATTCGTAAACTTGAGTACAACTTGAGGGGGAGTGTTAGAGATAGAGACTCATCTGCTGAAGACTCTCAACCACAACAGCTAGCATTCTGTGTATGAAGGAATGACCGAGTATTTTGCATCTTGATTAGTCTTACGGGTCTTTAGTTTTCAGTTGAATCTAGCGTCTGTAACTCATGAATAGGTTGATAAGTTATAACAACCTTTGTACTCTCTGATATAAATAACAAGTAGACTCCACAGTTCTAAGTGTAGAAGCCTTTCACCAAAACTCAAATCCTAACTCAGGTAAATCCCTATATTGTATGCCTCCCTCTATCTAGATAATTGGGGATTTAAGATAGCAAATTAAAGATGAACAACATAATCGTTACCTGAAATTCGCAGTTCCCAGTTGTAGATTTCGTTTCCTACATACATAGGTGCATCAGCCTCTATAAATGGACCACCCAATCATGTAATTCAACTCTTAGGGTTTCCAATTCAACTGTTGAACTTCATTTTTGCAGCCGAGATTTCAAATTTTTCAGACCACTCGATTTGGGGATTTTGCGATTGAGTTTGACCTATTGCTAATGAAATTGAGTAATTGTTATCCAACGTAACTTCATAATCACAAAACCACAGTGTTGTTCCCGATATGATTGTCATTAATCGATAGAGAATTTTAGAAGAAGCAGTTGGATCTGCTGGAAGTGGAGGGTTTCGAGTTGTGTTTCAGAACTCGTTTTTTATTTCGATGGGTTATAGAGAAAAGAAACAGCAAGTAGAGAAATATCAAGGCTGAATTGGGGGCCATGGAAACTAATTGGGGGTCAGGACATATTTTATATGCAGACCAAAAGATATATGGGGCTTTCAAAATGAAGGTGAAGTAACTATTTTACCCTTCTCTAATAATTTCTTCTCCTCCCATTCTTCTTCTCCTCCGCTCCCTCTCTCCCATTGTTTCCCATTCCATTAACGACTTCTGAGAAAAAAAATTTCTCACTGATGCATCGTTGTAAGTGGACTAAAAAAAATAGGTTTTCAAATGCAAAATTTCAGTTACAGTTCCAGGGTCGTTAACCACGGTTTTTTATTGCTTAACGATTTTTGATATGCATGTTGAATTGATAGAAAATTGTTAACCATTAGGGTGTAGTAGATAACGACACTAAACCTGGTTTTCTGCCCTAGAATAGTGTCGTCTAGGGATTTCTAAATCGCTAACGACTATATATGATACAAAATTTGTTCCCTATTCAAAAAATAGGAAGGGTCGTCATGTCAAATGGTTGTAGTCGTTAACTATGTTGAAGCATCGTCATGTGAAGTCGTTAATGATGTTGAAGGCTCGTTTGGTTTTATAAATTTTGATTGCCGACCCTTGATCTATGAAATGGCTCGCTAGGGTCGTCAGTATATAGGAATGCCTAATTAACGACCCTAAGAGTAACATCTTCAGAGAGTAAATTTTTTTAGAGTCGTTGGGTTCTAAACATATTAAGTTAACGACTCTATATGACCTAACTAGCTGGAGTCGTCAATTATATCACACTTGGTTGACGATTTTTCATAACCTGCAAAAGTTGCAGGTTTGAGTCGTCAAAGGCTGTGTCAAGTAATTGACGACTCCTTAGAGTCGTTTGTTTATTACCCTCTCGACTTAACGACCCTCACTCTGAGTAGTTTCATAGTGTACATGAATCGACCACTTGGGGCATCATTCATACAATTTGAAGAGTATAGGAAGTTTACCTGATTGTTTTGAGCTTCGGGTTCTTCATTTTGAGGATTGGTTCCTTCATTTTGAGCAATATGATTCCTCTACTGGAATCCCCCAAAAACTCAACTTCTTCCTCTCCACAACACAAAAACACAATTTTTCTTTTATCAAAATTTTATCCCTAAATCTGATTTTAATCTAATTAAACTAATTAACAATTAATTAACTTAATTACCACTAATGATTTTGGGGTAGTTTAGCCATTTAAAAAAGTTTGGGATAAAGGATAACTCCCAATTACTATTTCATGACCTTTTGTGTCCTGTAGCTAGGGTCCCCAATTATTTTTCCAGGGCCCCAAATTAGCCCTGAGAAATATACATGTGTTCGTAGGAATTCACGAAAAAGTTAAGAGAAGGAGAAAAAAACCGGAAGGGTAGTGTAGTCCTTTCCTGTCGGACGTGTGAAAAAGGCCTCTTTTCTTTATATTAGTAAGATAAGATAAGATAAGATAAAATACGATTGTTCTTGGTTATGGAGAAGATTTTATTCTGGTTTGGAGATTGTGCAACAAAATAAAATGTGATTAGTTAGAAGTGGTAGTAAAGTTAATATCTGACTAGATTGTGGGGTTATAGGATTGAATAGCCACCTGATCCTGTAGTAGGTTCATCTAGCTTTGAAAATTATAATATGGTATGTGATTTGTTTTTAACATGCACTAGACAATGGAATATTGATGTGGTTAACACTCTATTTTATTCTAATTGTGCTAATCTAACTATAAGTATGAGAATTCCAACCATAGGTGAAGATACTTTGATATGGAAACCAGATACAGAAGGTAGGTTTTCTGTGAAAAGTGCTTAAAACTATAAGCACAAGGGAAGTTAATTCCGTTGTTTCCAATAGTAACATCCCAAGAGATGTCTGAAAAAACCTGTGGAAATTCAAAGTCCCACGTAGGGTACAGATTTTTATCTGGAAATGTATTAAGAAGGTTGTCCCAGTTAGAGCCACCATCTCAAAATATAAACCTGATATTGACTCTAAATGTTGTTTCTGTAGAACCAATGATGAGACCATGAATCATCTGTTTCTGGAATGCAATTTTAGTAGAGCTATTTGGTTTGCAATGAACATTAATATTGATGCAGTTATGAATTAGTCTACAGATTTTGATAATTGGGTTATAAATTGGTTTCACTCTTCAGCTACTAACACCACGCTTTGTGTCTTAATGAAGTAAATTGAATCTGCAGGTTTATGTGTGTGATCTGGCAGATTTGGAAAGAAAGGTGTTCAGTTATATTTCAAAATAAAAATCCTAATATACAGACGACCATTGCTAGAATAAATCATTTATATACTCAGTGGGCTCATCTCTGTAATACTCATAATAGTTTTGTCACCAATATTATGCAAACAAAAATCTGGTTACCTCCAGATAAAGAGTCTGTGAAACTTAACTTAGATGGCTCTTATATCACTCAGATTAAAAGAGGAAGTATAGGACTAATACTTCGTGATTTTGCAGGGAACTGCTTAGGGGTGAAAGGAATATGCTTCAATGAGGAGGTGGAAGAAGATTATGGGGCTAAGTACTTTGAGTGCAAAGCATTAGAGGTAGTCGTAGAATGGATGGAAGATATTGGAGCAACAAAAATGATTTTTGAAATGGATTGCGAAATAGTGGTTAATTCCATAGCTGGGAAGGAACTACATGTTAATTGGTTCAATCAGAATAAAACTAAATTTATTAAAAACAAGTTCAGTAGTAGTAAACTTTGGTTTTGTAAGTCAATACCAAGACTATGTAATAATGCAGCTCATGGCATTGCAAAAAAAAACCCAGGGAACAGTCTGTTAGTTTCCATTTAACTAAAAAATTTCCAGATTATATCTCTACTCTAGTAGAGGAAGACAAATGTAAATTTTCAATTAATCAATAAGTTTCTTTTATCAACAAAAAAAATGGTTTAGTTTGATGATCGTTCAATCTTCTCAGCGTATTGCAAGTCCGCTTTTCTATAACTGGCATTTCATATTCTTTGCTGTCTTAACCGAGGTAGGAATGTTGTTCCCATTCCCATGATTGGATTTTAAAGTTCAAATGAATCCGGATAGTCCACCTGGATATGTAATGTCACTGTCCGTGAGGCTGATTCAACCCACCGAGTTGAGTCGCCAAGTGTTTAAAATTGAAATGGTTAGAATCTGACTGACCGAGAGGCTGATTCAACCTACCGAGTTGAATCGTCTAGTGTTTGGAATTGAAATAGTTTCAGTGAGGCTTATGAAAAGGTAGTGATTAGATACAACCTATATGTATGTTAAATATAACCATAACTAAATAAAATTTATTATACGTAATTAGTTAAATACAATCCTAATTGTTTCATTTACTAGGTAGTTTCGATTTTGGTTTCATTTATCACTTATTATGTTATGGATAAATCAACACATTAAACATCCTTTGCCTCGAAACTCTTATTTGGATTAAATACGAAAGAGGCCGAAACTCTATCTTTTTAGATTATTTTATATTAACCATGTCTATAAATCTCGGAGAAATTCTGACATTAGCAGGCCGAGTTAACTGATTGTAAGTTTCATCTCGCCCAAGATGGTACAGAAAATATCATCGGGATCTCGGCCGAGACTACGGAGATCGAATACATTGGTAAACTATATGCTTCAAATTATCTAAGAGAATATTTTATATATAAGAGTTGTAAAGTCAAAATCTATTGCACTGAATCTTCAAGATAATGTTAGTATTCCAAAAGTTGATGTAGGATAAATAAGGAAATGTAGCCCTCTTTGAAATATTTTGGGTGTGTGCCTGATTGGAGGGTTTTTCTATGATTAATAATTTGTTTGGATATACATCTAGAAATATTTTTTCGACTTTTATAAGTTAAAAAAAATTGTTTGGGTATAAAATTTCAGAACGACTTCTAGATACAAAAAAATCAACTTTTTGTTAAGCAAAATATATTTGCTCATGAATTCTGTTTAATACTATTATAATCTTTGCACTTTCAGAGTTCATGGTGACTATCTCTTTAGACTTAATAATATTTCATTTGTAAATGTCAAAAACGGAGATCCCTAAAAATGAACAAGGATCATACCTAAAACGTAACAAGGAAGAGACGGCTAGTGAAGTACTAAAGCATGCCGATAGATTTAAGTAAGTTTCTGAATAATCTTTATTAAGATGTGAATGAAGTGTCAATAAAACCTCACAAAGATGAGACTTCGGCAAATTGGGTTAGCTAATAATTCGGTTAGAGGTTTTGAGATATTAATTTCGCGCTCTCCAACCATTTTCAAAGGATTTAACTGATTAAGGTTTACCTTGTCAAATGTTTTTATATTCTCTACCGATTCAATTACTTTATTAATTAATGTATTGAATCAACACTAATTTTTTTTAAACCTTGTAGGATAAGATGTACCCCTAATCTATGAATTTTATAGCCTCGGAGAGAGTGAGTTTTTTTCGTTTATTTTCTGAGATTTTTTAAGTCTTTCCTTTACGAACTTTTGAAGTTGAAGAAACAAACCTTCGCAAAGACATTATCATTTAAGAATTGAAAACATTTTCAATCTCATTAACTATAATCATGTTCTTGGTTTAAGCTTTGAGGTTTAATTTCGATCGTTTTTATTGTTTTTTTTTACTAGAACATGTAATCAGTGGTAGTACTCGGTTTACGATGTAATGTTCAATATGAACATGCTTAAAGTTATGTTGATTTGTTGTTTATTTATCGAAGAGTCCAACTTTTTGCACCCTCTAATAAACTAGGATGCACATTCCGGCTCTTGTAACTGGAACGAAAAGTCCTACGTGGTTTTCAGTTTGTGTACTTTTTTTCTCTTTCCTAAAATCGGTTTTTTTTTTCGCTCTCAAATCACGTTGTGGAAAGAAAATATTGCAAAAACTCGGTAACCTTCATCTTCGATGGATTGATTGTCATTGCTCAACAAAGTGAAATCAAGATAACAAATTTGAATCCTGAAAGTGTTATACTTACAACATCTCCAATCAAATCTCTAAAATAGGCAGAGAAGTTGAATACAAACTTTGTAACTAGAGCAATTGGTACCGATCCGATTTTTTTTTTTGGGAAATTGGCATGCAAAATTGTAAAAAAAGGTTTCGATTCCAAGTGATACATACACCAACTGATGAGAAATCAAAATTGGTTCTTCACGAAACTCTTCATGATCATAAAAATCATGATGTATGGGTATTGGTTCCACAAATAATTGCAATTGTGAATCGTTATCATTTGCCAAAGAATCAAAATATACTCATTGTTGTAGTTGAGCTAAAGATTCAACCGCAATCACCCACCATTTTCACCCAAAACCTTTCTCTCAAAATTTTCCCTCATTCTACTCTCACCTTACGCAATTCATAATACACTAATCATTTGTCAAAAAATCTAATAACTTAATTAATAAATTTTAATTAATAGTAAACCTGATTAGTGAGGGGTACATTATGAATTAGTTAAACTACATGGATAAGGGGTTACTCTGATTTGCTATTTAAATCCAGCTTTTGTCTTTTTTCTATATCCCCCGATTAATAAAATTATCCTCCAATTGCGCGTTCATTAAGTTTTACCTTGTTAATGCGGTCTCCAAGTGTTTTTACATTCTTTCCTTATTCAACCACCTTTACTAATTTCTAGTATTAACGTTAATTTCTTTAAACCTTGTAGGATAAGATGTACCCCTGATCTATGAGTTTTACAACCTTAGATGAGAGTGAGTTTTTTTCTCCATTCATTTTCTGAGATTTTTGATGTCTTTCGTTCACGAACCTTTAAAGTTGAAGAAACAAATTTCAACAAAGAAATTAATATTCAAGAGTTAAAAACATTATTAATCTTATTAACTATAATCATGTCAAATGCATTGTTTATTTTTCCAATGCTTCAAAGTTGGATTGAAAACTCAAACTGGCATATCATTAGGTTTCTTTGTTTCATGCAAGCTTTGAGGTTTAATTTTGATCCTTTCATTCGTTTTTACATGAATATGTAATCATTAGGAGTACTCTGTTTATTCAATATGTGAACAAACTTAAAATTATGTTGATTATTGTTTACTTAATTAAAGATATATTAATTTAACATGTATTCTTAACAAAAGAGATACATTTTCAAAGTTAGTTTAACATATAATATACTTAAAGATGTTACTGTAACATGTCTTGTATAGAATGGATATAAATATAAGTAAGGAGATAAGATGAGTTGTTGAATTCAAGAAACAAACTGTAGTGAAGAAATTGTTGTTGAAGAATGTACGACTTATTAAATCTTATTAGTTATTGTCAAGTTTTTGCTTCAACCCTTGAGTTTTAATTTAAATCTCTTTAGTTTTTTTATTTAACTAAAACATTTAGTCATGATTATTAATAAAAACATTAGTTATATTTTAATTATTGATGTATTAACTGCTTAGAATTATGTTAATTAATTGTTTTTCAGTGACTTAAAACTATGTTCATATTATTTTTACCCAACGAAATACATTATACTTTGAAAAAGTATAACTTACACATGTATTAATTTAGCATGTATTAACTTACACATTATAATAACATTATCGAGTTTGGTCATGACTTTTTTGAAAAAGAAGAAGATGCAAAAGAACAAGGAAGGAGGAAAGATCGATGCATTTGATTATAATATTTTTCTATCCATAAACACTTGATTATACTTTGAGTAAATATGTTTTACCATGTAATCACGATAAAGTCTCCTTAACATTAAAGGGGAAGTCTTAATGCGATATAACAAGTGTATTTTTCTTTTTTAATTCTTATATAAACCTCGTCATCGTTGTTGTTTCACAATAAAATGGAGGATATTAGGTTGATATAGTTATTATGATAAAGAATTGCACGAACCGAGGATCCAACGCTTTTCTTGTGAGTTTTTATCTTCAAGTTCATATTCTCTGAGTTCTACCTAACCCAAAATCAAGCTCAAAGATGGAATAATTCTTATGTATCCAGTAGATGCGAAGAATTAGAAAAAAAATATTGAAGAACTTAATAGGTGGTCTCAAAAGTATTACAGTTGAAGAAAGAACTAAGGATCTCAAAGTTTTTAAAATAATCCGACATGTTGATCATATTCTTGTAAATGCCTAGAGGTTTCTTCGATTTTTCAGTTATAGATTTTTAATTTCTTATAATTTATCATTCGATTTCTCAAGAACTGATCTCAAATACGTTTTCTTTTTAATTTGTTTTTAATGTGTTTTCTTAGAAAAAGATTTTGGTATCTAAAAGTGATATTTCAACGGCTGAAGCAGCTACCGAAACTCCCAAGAATTGACAACACTAAAATCTTGATCATCAAGCACTATCTATAGGTATTATTTTTTGTTTTGTTTTATTTTTGTATCCGATTCTTGGATTTTTGTTGATGGAGTCTTAAATGATTTTCGTTTTTAATTTTCTTTACTGTTGTTGTTGGTGGATATATGCAGATCCAAGTTTACCAGTCAGATGAAGGATATTAAGACTAAATTAGGTGACAATATCATCTTATATTTTGTATGTCTTTTATAAACTACATGTATCGTCTCTATTATTTATTAGAAATATTCATGATTTGTGATCTTGGTCTATAATTTTAAGAATTATCAAGTGTAAACAACTCTGTTAGAGGCCATTTTACATTAGGAAGAGAAATCGTTTATTTGTGTTTGATTGAAAATTACTCCCTCCGTCCCACAATTTGATGACCTAGTTGAAGTTTGCACAATTCTTAATGCAAAATATTTTTTTACAGTTATATGGATAACAATTAGTTAAATTTCGAAACGATTTATCTCTCAATCTACACCATGGATATTCGTAAAATTTATACTATTGAAAAGCATTTTAAAACATCTACATAACGAATATCAACATTTTAAAAGCATTTCAATTAATTAAAAAGGTACTTTTAAAATTGTCCCATTGTTTAATGATATAGATCACCTATTATTGGGAAAAAATATAAAAAGAAATATGCCATATATTAGTAAGACGTGGGGAGTATCAATTAGTATTTTGTTGTTACATGTGTTTCCTTTGTTTTTCAGTGTCAAATCACCTTTTTTCATTCTTTTGTTACAATTTTTTTTTGCGAGTTTTCTAAAAGAGGTGGTAGTTGTAAGAGAGAAAAGTATATTTAGATGGAGTTTAATTATGGGTTCGTGAGACAAAATTTGTGAAGGAGGAAATTACAATGTCGAATACATACTTTAGAAAAAAAATTAAGATTGTCGGCTAAGAGAGTTCATGTGACAGCCCAGATTCTTTTTTGCTTCCAATTGGCTGTGGAGTTCTGTAAACTCACAAGTTTCAAATTCTTTGAGCTGCCATTTGGGATGCACGAGTCCAAAAAAGTTTGTAAACAAGAGTGAGATTATGAAATACTAAACAATAAAAGAAATTTTTATTCCTATTATCAAAATATTTAAACAAAAAGTGTGGAATACAAATTATCGACATGAAACTATTTAAACATGATCCACACTTATTAATTATAATACTATTTTTACAAACAACGACTTCAAGAAGAGAAGGTAACTTCTTTTACAATTGAAAGAATAAGGAACCTACAACAGTAAAAAAAGATAGAAGCGTTTTTCATAAACCAACCTAGATACACATGAACAAAAAGTAATGTACTCACTTTGACCCCCAAATCTCAATGCGCTAAGCTTAAGCAAGATTATTACCTTGAGATTCCCTCAAAATCCGTGGAAAAACAAAACGAAACAAAACAAAAGCATGTGCCACAACCGTTAAACAATATAGTCTTGTTTCTAAAACCATCCGTAAACTTGTTGTCTCTATTTCTCTATTATAACCTTTAATTATAATTATAAAATATATCCGTTGGATCATTTGCATTCAATCCGTCCATCCATACATCCATTGGATGCAAATCCTTTAGATGTTGGATCGGATGAAATCCGCAACAAATTGGATTGGGTGCAGATGAGGTGAAAGTCGGTCCATACTGGCCCATGCTCACACTAATAACCATGGGCGGAGCCAGAGCAATTGCACACCCGACCCGACTACTTTCAAGCCTAAAATTTGTAATGTTTTGAGCCTCCAAGCCCATTTTTCCTTACTTGGGCCTGCGATTTTTTTTTTTTGCTTCCTCCTTCTGGTCGGATGTCTGGCTGACTAGATCCGTCCCTGAGATTTGTGCTAAATAATTTCACTGCAAACTAGACTCATCCTGATTCTGGTACTTGCAACTAGGGGTGAGCATGGGCCGGTATAGACCGGTTTTCACCCCATCCGCATCCAATCCAATACATAACGGATTTCAAATTTGGTATCTGCATCCAATCCACATCCAATGGATACACGGATGGACGGATTGGATACAGATAATCCAATGGATTTGTTTTAGTAAAAATTTATAATAAAGAAAATAAAGCCAAGATGATGTGATTTGTAGATAGTGGTAAAAGTGGTTCGATTCTCAAACTTATGAAGGATATTAATTAGACTTAAATTCTAATATTAAAATAGAAAACTCACTAAAAATTATAGCAAACTCAATCAAAGTTGATATCAATATTAAAAGAACACTGAGGCTAAGATTCCACTATTTTCCAAATTCAAAGTGATTTAATCCAATATTTATATTCATGCAATTTTTTTCGTTCAATTTGATTCTAAACTATTGCAACAAGTAGATTCTCAAAATAACAAGTGTAAATCCGAAGCATAGAACATCAAAAACCTAGGTCCAAGCATGCTCTATCAAAAGAAATAACAATTGCTTAACAAGAATCATTCAAACAATTTTCACTCAAGGCAAAACAATAATAAAAATAATTGCGATAAATAAATAAATAAGAATATACCACTTTTTGTTAGAAAAATAGCTTCCTCTATCGCCTCAGCAATGGGGTTTAGCTCCTCATATTAACCATGTTCTCAAAATATGTTTTTATAGCTCAAAAGTGTACAAGGAGGTGAAAAATGATAACACAGCCGATTCGCAACAGTGTGAAGGTGTTGTAGAATCTCTGTCACAAAGAGGAAACAGTAGCTAAAGACCTAATGCAATTACTGTTGATAAACGATAGATGGGTTCTGTTGTTGAATAACGATAGTGTTCTGCGACAGATACTTGTGCGTCAATGTTCTTCGTGTTCTTCCTCTTCAGCAGCAGCAGCAGAATATTGTATTTTTCTGCAACTCGATCTCTAGAGCTCTGTGGTGTTCTAAACTTCTCTGAAAGGCTTTGTCTTCCCTTCTATATGACCCAAACAATCTATTTATATCAAAAATACCGATTAAGTCTCTCCCAAATCTTCCAAAATCTCTTCCCTTCTCTTCACAGCAAAGTTGCGACATTTTCTTGTTTTAGAATTTCAACACGTTTCTGAGCTTTCCTTTTTATTCTAAACTCTTCCTTAGATAGATACAAATCTTTGGGAAGGTTCATTGCACTTTAATCTCTCTAAAATTCCATAAAACAGGTCACACACGTGACTTTCCATATATTTCTGTTGTGATAAAAATCCGTCGATTGAGCCCAGTCTAATTGATTTCAACACCCATATCAGATTCCTAGACCCATAAGGAGTCTATCCTATGAAAATCATAGGTTTAATCGACCTCAAACTCCTCCAAATCAAGAACCCTAATCTGTTCTTCACTGCCACAAATTTTCCCGCCAATTTTGAGGATTTGAAACCGTGAAGAAGAAGGGCGCCCCCTATCCAGAGTAAGGGTGCCTTTAGAAACTGCCTTAAGGGGTGTCATGGGGGTGCCCCTTATCCAAAGCGAGGGTCCGAATAGCAAGTGTCCTCCGGGTGCTTTCCGACAACTTTTCGAGCCAATTTTTTCCAAAAATGTTTATTGGCCAAAAATACCTACAAATAAATAAAACACCATAATAAGTACAAAAATGAGCCCTAGCAATATATAGAATCGAGACAAATCGGACACAAAAATGTGTCTATCACAAGACAAATGACTCCTCATAGAACCTACATATCCTATATATGTATAGGAAGATAAAAATGCTATGTACAACACCCCAAGCAAACACCTTAAGAATTACTAAATGATCCATAGCATTTTTTAGAACTATATAAATGCACTTAATTTAACGGATATGGATGTCCAACGGATTTTCAAAGTTGCATCCGGGACCGATCCGTAATCCATTGGATTTCAAAAATTCCATTCACATCCTACCCATCAACGAACGGTCCGGGCATCCATCCGCAAATTAACGGTTGGTCCCAGTTAAATCCGGGGATCACCGACCAAATGCTCACCCCTACTTGCAACTTTGTTCATTTATGCCTTGAATTTGAAGTTTCATCCCATTTATGTTCCATGGCGATTTCTTGTAAGTGCTAGTTAAATTTAACATAGTGCATTTGACATTCTTTTTTGCCAGTAATTCTTTGTGTGTCTGTCATTTAGCTGAGCCCTTTACTGCACGTGTCACTCTGACTTAGACCTATATGACTCAGTGAGTTCCATTTCTTATACAACAAAAATCCAGTCTTACACCATGTTTGTTTACTCCTGACTCATCTGAGTCGTCTGGATCTGAATCATCTGGATCTGAGTGAAATCACCTGACTCATCTGGATCTGAGTCGATATGTTTGTTTTGAGTCAGATCTGACTCATCTGACTCGGAAATAAGTGAGTCAGTGGTTTGGTCCCATGAGTCAGGGGTATTTTGTTACCTGACTCAAATGAGTCCGAGTCAGGGGTTATGTCTGAGTCAGAGGTCGAGTTAGATCTGACTTAAAATGGAAAACAAACGGTCTGACTGCTGACTCGGTCCGAGTCAGGGATTGACTCAGATTCAGACGCCGAGTCAGCTGCAAACAAACAAGTTCTTAGTCTTCCATTCTCTTGTCGTCCTAAAACCCTTTCTGAAATGATGGAACCCTAACTAATGAGTTGAAGATCATTCATCTGAATCATCTCTCCCCTCTCAATTTTTCAAGAACCCTAGCCTTATACAACACTGAACCCTAGCCTTAGTTCAGTGAAGGTTTCATTTTTTTTATGTCTTTGATTTTCAATCTTATGCTTTCTTGTCTGGATTTTCTCTGCAAATTAAAACTTGGATATATATATCACCTTGATTAAAAGTTGTTCAGCCATATTAACTAATTTTGATTTGGAAAAAACAAATAATTTGGTTAAAGAAATTAAAATTAATGGCATAATAGAGTAAAAAATTGAGCTCATAGATGCACAATTTCTTCATAGGAGGATCTGAAAATTACGGGAACCCTGTCCACATTGTGCTTGTGTTGAGCCTAAAAATGCTTTTGCATCCGCTGCTTAGCAGATACAGTCTTCTAGTTTTGAGAAAGATGAAAATGAGAGAAGGCACACACAGGATGAAAACGTCAGCAGCATTTACGGCTTTGATTGGAATATGGAAGCGACACCCACCTTTGCTATATTGCTGCAGAAAGGCGAGGATAGTGTGTCTGCTTATGCGACTGAGGCTCTCAGTGGGCCGTCTCTAGCTGCACTGTCCTGCATGGAAGGTAAAAGGTAAGTTATCTTCTTGAAGCACTTGACTGTATGACCATAGGCATCTAATCAATTACAAATCATGTAGTATTAAGCTGTTGTAATGATCCTTAGTAGCTAGATCTTTCTCTTTAATTGTTTTGGGATGCATTAATAGTCTTAGTGCATTTTTATGGTTACAACTTAATGTGCTGGTACGGTCTATGTGTTGACGACTTACTTGCCTATTGCTGCCACTATTACCCATAAATGTATTTGTCCAAAAAAAGAATACCTATGCACATGTGAAGGAAAAATTAGCATCCATCTTCTGATTGTTTGTTGGGGCGGAAGAGACCCTAAATGACCTAAGTCCCTAAAAGCATAATTTTGTAAGGCTTCCATTTTAATGCTTAATGACTACAGTTTCTTCCCTTGAAGTTGGCCTCTTAATGTATGTTGCAACTAAATCTGGTTGCACTGTATGTGTAAATTTTACAATATCTAGTATTACCAAATTGTTAGATGCAAACGTTATAGTTTATACTATATTCAGTTTGCTTAGTTTGTGAGAATGCAGGGTAACTATTGCAATTCAATCAAATTTGGTTGCACTATATGGTGTTAGGTTACCTTGGTGTTGGTTTTTCATTAGGGTGAGAAAGAAGAAATAGTATGAAACTTTGAAGTTGTGGTAAATCTGGCCAAGGAAGATGGTATGGTGGTCCTTCACCCCAAATAAATGAAAAGCGTGTGCGATTAAAACGACCTGTAGCTTGACGGTTTTAAACGTAATATCATGCTTAAAAAAAGAAATACATGCTCAGCACCTATCTGAAGTTTAGTCGAGTAGGTGGCTTACTTATTGACTTATTGTTGTTAACTTGCATCCACGCCCAGGTGTTTATTCTGACTTTTATAATTGTTATAATTGCTTTACTCATTTGTGCATCAGTGGTTGGGTGGGATGACTAATCATGGAATGATCTAATCCCTCCTCTATTTTCCATGTTTATCAGCTTGAAGTTGGAGAGGATTTCTGCATTAAAATCCCTTTCGGGCTTCCTCTTGATTCTGATGGCATGAGACATCTTCCCAAAGATAAAAGTGGAGGATGCATTTGAATTGATAGCTTTATTAGATTCAAATATGAGAACTTTTCTATCTCACGTATGGCAGTGTGTACCATTTTCATTATGTAACGACGATTCTTTCTTTGGGTACTCTGAAAATCCAACCATTACTGCTATCACTATGTATGTATGCAACTTGCAGGTAAAAGAAATAACCAAATCATTGTTAGTGTTGCTGGAGAAGCCCACCGGTTCAATAAATCAAAATGGATGATCTCACTCCTTTCAAGTCAAAACGTTCTTGATGCTTCGAAGAGCTGGCTGCGGGGACAAAAGGCTTTGTTGTTGTTGATGCTCCGGAGTTCGCTCTACCTCATCACTTGTTTTCATCTCACCATGCAGACTTTAGGCATCACTTTCATAGGCTAAAAAGTTGGATGGTTATGCTGGAAAGGCTCATGATTACTCCTCTCTCGGGGGACTTGTTGACAAGTTTTATGTGGGAATGTCCAGATTCTTCTGATTGACTAGAAACATCAGCCCTTCCCCAAAAAGGAAAATGACTTTAGTGGAGGTGCCGAATAGGCGTTCTAGAGGAGATAACCCAGGGGCCGACGACTGCATGTAGAAGAGGATTAGGTCCCCTCATTGCTTCTTCTGGTCCAACATGTAGGGATACTTTTCGGCAATGCAAGCCTGAATACCAGCAGACCTCCTTCTATGCACATGGATGACTATGTTGCAAGAGAAAGAAATGTGGATGGTGTTAGCACTGGATCGAACATTGTAAGTTCCGTCCATCAATCCATCTGTATGAATTCACGAGAAGCAAGTGTTACTTCTGAGGAGAAGGACCCAGAGAAGCCATACTTTGGTGAGTAATCTGATGACTCAAAGAATGTCATTCCACTCGCGACCTTCGGTGCGTTTGATGCTGCAACAAACACATCTGGGTTTCCAATGCCATTTTATGATAAAAGTTCCCCATCCCCTCTACATGTAATGGGTGATTCTAGGGTACCTTCTATTTCTATCAAAGAGACAACTCACAGCAAGCATCTCATTCGGCATCTGGATCTAAAGTTCTTTATCAGAGGAAGCGTTTGCTCAATCAACCACCGCTACCATGTCTCCTCCTCCGACTGTCGTCTATGGCCACCTGATCCGAGATGGGCAACCACCACTTCCTACAGGCTATCGTACTGTACGTTCTTTCTATGGAAGAGAAGATCAACAATTATAATTCACAGATTCAAATGGATTATCTCTCTTCCTTTCCACATTGTCCTGCAACGGCAGTGCATCCTCATCCTATGCTGAATTCGGAGTACTCGTGGGATGCTATCTCGCATGGAAATAGGCTGCACGATAATACTAACTCCTCTGCTGGTGGATTTGCTAGACCTCCACAACCGCCACTTCCACCCACTCCTCCACCAGTCTCAGCTTCATTTGCACAGACATCTATGAAGAATTATACATCTCAGTCTTCTGTTTATGGTCACAGTACTGCTGGTATGACTCAACTCCCTCTGCATCACCTTTGGCCGATGCTAGATTAGGTACCTTCTCTCCACGAGGAGGTGGCTTATCTTCTTATATACGTCAGTAGGTCAGCAACTGTCTGGAACTGTTTATAGTGGTCCGACTCATCATCAGGGTCAGAATCAACCAAGCTCCAATTCCATGTGGTCAATGCAACCACTGCAGCCACCACAACCTCCTCATCCTCGCCCTCCCCAGCATCTAAGACCTCCTATTCAGATAACACAATTGCAGTCAGATCAAGGAATGTCCATGTTACAGAACCCATTCAGGTTCAGGGTCAGCCTTTTCAAGTTCAGCAACAACCTCATATTTTGCCACTTTATTATGTCTACTATCATACCCAACCAGAGCATCTTGTACAAACTCAATTGCAACAACAAGCTGAACTCACTCGTGCTCTTTGTCAGCAACGTGAATCATCCCAGTAACAGCAACAACAAGATCTTACAAGAGATCCTTGGTTCTCCTGAAGCCGTCCAAGTGCGTTTTTTAGTCAAACCTTTTCTATATTCTGTATTTATTGAAAAGCTTCAACAAATTCTTATATAAATGTCTTTTTACATTGTGTTTGAAATTTATTCTACTTTCCTTCTGATTAGTTATTTTTATTTTCACCGACAGTCTTTGTGAGTGTGTTGAAAGATGTTGTGTCTTTAGACAATTTCCATTAATGGTTTCTTACAAATTCAATTTCAGATATGATATTTTCTCATTATAGACTTGACTCACCTGTTGACTATTTAAGTACCTGAATTTAAGACTTTGATATTTTCTCGTTACAGTCTCGACTCACCTGTTGACTATTTAAGCACTTGAATTTAAGACTGGCACAACAGGTTACTAACAGAATATAACTGTCACCTGCAGGTTGACACAAACTCACACACAACACATGATTTGAGAAGCACACGTTCAATTCACACAGAATAGCAGCTGGTTTCCTAACACCCCACGCAAGATCAGAGTCTATGCAGGAGCAGAGACACTGAGCTTGAGTCTAAGAGCAGAGAATCGTGTACTGGACAAGCCCTTTGTAAATATATCTGCTAGCTGGTCTTGAGTAGATAAGAAACGCAAAATCAAAGCTTTAGAAGCAACCAGTTCCCTCAGAAAATGGAAGGCAATCTCAATGTGTTTTATCCTGTTGTGGAATATCGGATTTGCTGTCAGATATATGTAGTTCCCATATTGTCACACCACAACACAGGTACCCTTGGAGAAGGAAAATGCAGTTCAGTGAGGAGAGATTGAACCCAGACTAATTCAGAGGTTGCATATGCTAATGCACGATGCTCAACTTCAGTGCTTGATCAGGAGACAAGTTTCTGTTTTCTAGAGCACCATGAGATTAAATTTGGACCAAGAAAAATTGCTAGGCCACCAGTAGACCTCCTGTCAGTGATATCTCCTGTCCAATCAGCATCAGAGTATGCTTGTAACTGAAGAGAAATGGATCTTTTGAACTGCCAACCATAAGAGATGGTACCAACCAAGTATCTCAAAATTCTCTTAACAGCAGACCAATCAGCAATGGAGGGAAGCTACATTTTCTAACATGCTTTATTAACTGCAAAAGCAATGTCAGGTCTGGTGATGGTAGCATATTGTAATGCACCAACTGTGCTTCTGTAAAGAACTGGGTCTTCAAAAGGTCTTGAGTCAGCAGCAGTAGAAGAATTAAATGGAGTAGCAGAAATCTTAGCATTAAGCATTTTTGTTTTGGTGAGTAAATTAGTGATATATTGTTCTTGAGATAAGAGAACACCAGCAGCATTTCTAGTAGCTTGAATGCCAAGAAAAAAAAATGTAATTCTCCTAAGTCTTTGATGGCAAATTCCTTGCTTAAAGATGCAATCAGAGAGTCCACAGCAGATGGAGAGCTTCCTGTGACTAAAATGTCATCAACATATATCAGAATGTAAATAGATGAAGTGGATGTTACTCTGAAAAACAGAGAAGTATCAGTCTTGGATGCAGAAAAGCCATTCTTGAATAAAAATTGACTTAATCTCTCAAACCAAGCTCTTGGAGCTTGTTTTAAACCATATAAAGATCTCTTCAGTTGACACACATGATTTGGAAGTAGCTTATCAGTATAACCTGGTGGCTGTACCATATATACATCCTCAGATAGATGTCCATGAAGAAAAGCATTCTTGACATCTAATTGTCGGATCTGCCAGTTCTTATGAAGAGAAATAGAAAGAACAATTCTGATAGTTGTGGGCTTAACCACATGACTAAAAGTATCCTGATAATCAATTCCTTCCACCTGATTGTAGCCCTTAGCCACCATTCTGGCTTTGTATCTCTCAATTGAACCATCTGCTCTTCTTTTAATTCTAAATATCCATTTACAGTCTATGACATTGTGTCCTGCAGCAGCAACAACCAATTTCCAAGTTCCATTCTATATCAAAGCATTTATTTCTTCATCCATAGCAGCTCTCCAGTTAGATATTTGCAAGCTTCTGTATAACATGTAGGTACAGTAATATCTTCACATACTGATTGGACTTCAAAAGCGTAATTCTTGCTTTGGGTTTGATGATACCCATTTTTCCACTGGTGTTCATTGGATAAGCATTAGTTGAACTGAAGTAGTGGTTGATGCAGGTAGAGGAACATTGGCAATGTTGGATGACTCATCTACTTCACTGGAAATAGCAGGAAGGCTAGATAATTCAGAAGTAGCTGGAGGTGATGATGTAACTGACATTGTAGGTAAAGCATCTCCAACTGGTTCATTAGTAAAGAAATAAGCATATGGAAATTTCCCTTCATCAAACCTTACATCTCTAGAAATTATAATCTTGTTGGTATTAGAATTGAAGCATCTATACCCTTTGTGCATTGCACTGTAGCCTAGAAAGATGCACTGTACAGATCTAGGTTCTAATTTATGATGATTAAAATTTCTTAAGTAGGGATAACAAGCACATCCAAATGTGTGTAAAAATGAGTAATCAAGTTTGAATTAAAACAAGCATTCTAAAGGAGATAACTGATTAAGTGTAGATGGTAGCAATATGTTAATCAAGAAGTTAGTTGTTTCAAAAGCATATGACTAGAAAGATATTGGCAATGAAGCATGATGGAGTAAAGCCAAGCCTGTTTCAACTATATGTCTGTGTTTCCTCCCTGTTGTGCCATTTTGAGCATGAGCATTAGGACAAGATACTCTATGTCCTATGCCACAAGAATAAAGAAAGGTTGAGACATTCCTATATTCACCTCCTCAATCAGACTGAATAAACTTAAACTTTCTATTAAGCTGATTTTCAACAAGAGTCTTAAACTTTATAAAAGTGGTAAGCACTTCAGATTTATAAGCAAGAGGTACAACCATGTGAATTTGCTAAAGGAATCAATAAATGACACATAATATTTGTATCCATTCACAGAACACAGTGGTGAAACCCATACATCAGAAAAGTCTAAATCCAGAGGTCCATACATATGAGTATAAGGTGAACTAGAAGGACAAGGTAGTGCATGACTTTTAGCTGACTGGCAAGAAGAACAAAGTGTTGAATTTAAATGAAAGTCAATAACCTCATTCACTGAAGACAGAACATGCTTCAAAGTCTTGTAAGTTGGATGCCCAAGTTTATTATGCCAACTAGTTGAAGAAGAGATGCCAGAAGAGAAAGCTTGCTGCAGTTGCTTTTTAGTGAGCTCCATGTGCTACAGTCCATCTTTAACAGGACCAGTAAGAAAAATCTTGTTGGTGACCAAATCCTTGATAAGAAATTCGTCAGAATAGAATTCAAAGTAACAATTATTCTCCTTAGTAAATTGAAGCATAAAGATTAAGTTTTTGGTAATAGATGGTACATGAAGAACATTGGAAATTGTAAACTTAACAGAGTCATTATGTAATGTAGAAGAGCCAACATGAGTTATAGTCAAACCTGAGCCATTTCCAACTTTCACTTGATCAGAACTTTGATACTCATAATGTATACTAAGATTAGACAAATCTGAAGTGATGTGATGTGTAGCTCCAGAATCAGGTACCCAACCAGATGAAGAAGAAGATGAAGGACCAGAATCATCATGATAAACAACAAAGGCCTCAGGTTCAGGATACCAATAATCATCAAATTCATCACCATAAGAATCATAAGAAGTATAGTAAACCTACATCATGGAATTGTTACTTGGTGCATATATGTACCTACATTCAGGAGCTTCATGACCAGGTTTCTTACAAAGTTGGCACTCAATGTAGTTATTGTATCTTGATGGAGGAAAGAAATTATTGGAATTGCCTTGATGACCAAATCTGGCACCATTTCTGCCACCTCTAAAACCTTCTTTGAATCTACCAACATTTCTGTTACCTCCTCTAAAACCATAATTACCACCTCTACCATGGTTGGTAGGAGAATAATGATGCCATGATTGATGTGGATAAGCATTGTAAGCAGGAGTATGTGGGGGATAAGCAGGATACCCTGAATACTGGTGTTCAAACTGATGTGAATTGGGTTGTGATTTTTGTGGTTGTGTCACATTAGCAGATGCAGTGATAAGATCAAGTTTGGACTCAGCAGTATCTTTAACTTCTTCAGACAACAATAAGCCTAGTAGTTCTGAGGAAGTAATAAGGTTGTCATTCTTGAGTTGTTGAGTACATATGGAGGTTTTAAATGCATTGAACTCAGGAGGTAAACCGTGAAGAATATGAATAACTAAATCTTCATCAGAAACTGCTCTATCAATTTGAGCTAATTGATGTGAAATCGAACGTGCCTTATTAAAATAGACTAACATTGAGTCCGAACTCTTTTTTAAACCAATCAAATATGTTTTAAGTTGTAATAGACGAGATTTAGTAGTTGAATTATAACTATGTTCTAATCTATTCCAGATCTCATGGGAAAAAGTGCAATCAATAACCTGAGAGTGAATTTCCTCTGTGCAAGCAGAAAATAACCAGGATAAAAGAGCAGAGTCTTGATTTACCTAGTAATCATATGCCGGATTGAAAACAAATTCATTCTCAGGATCATTATCAACAAAATCATAAGCACTTACAATGAGAAGAACAACAACAGAAGTACGACGAAGATACTTCACTGGACAATGAAAGGAGCCATCGACAAATAGAAGGAGATTGTAGCTACGTAGTAACAGAGAAATCTGAGATCTCCAGAGAGGGTAATTGGGTGCAGATAATTTTGATGGAGGTTTGAATGTTAATGGGATATGTTTATCAGATTTTTCCATTGAATATGATTATCGATTGGAGTTTATAATGAAAAATTAGGTTAATGAAACAATATCTGATACCATGTTAAAAATGGCGTGCGTTAGACAATCTCCATTAATGGTTTCTTACAAATTCAATTTCAGATCTTATATTTTCTCATTACAGACTCGACTCACCTGTTGACTATTTAAGCACCTGAATTTAAGACTGGTACAGAAGGTTACTAACAGAATATAACTGTCACCTTCTGGTTGACACAAAATCATACACAACACATGATTTGAGAAGCACACGTACAGTTCACTCAGAATAACAACTGGTTTCCTAACAGATTTGGAGAAACTATGCCAGATTCTAGAGAAATATCCTAGACTAATACGGCTGCAGCAGGTAATTTTCTTTTGTGAAAACTACTACCACACCCATTTTCTAGATTTTGGCCACTATGAAACCCACGGGCGTGAAACTTCACGCACGCACCCATTATCATCGACTAAATTCTTCACAAACCCATATTTTCTAATATTCTATTTTTCTGTTCTTTCTCTCATTTTCTACTGTTCTTCTTCTTGTCTCTCTGTTGACCTTAATTCAAGGGAATTGAGTTTGATTTTCTGTGAATAATCTCTAGGAAGTTTAGTAGCTTGATGAATCGAGGGTGAAGGTGATGGTGCTGAACTTGATTGAGATCTTGAAGAAGAAGAAAAAGGTAAACTAATTTAGGGTTTCGTAAATGATTGATATTTTGTGTAGAATTGATTCTAATCGATCAATTGTCGATGTGTTTGTTGTTTATTGAAGTAGAAATGGGTGTGAGAGGTTTAATTTTGTGGTGTGAATTTGAAATGGATTTGAGTCTGTTATGATGCTCGATGTGATGAATTGAAGACTTTTAGAAGCTCAGATTATAGTGGAAGAACAAGGAATAATAGATTGATGTTGTGGTGATTGATTAGTTTCGAGATATCAAAACAGGGATTTCTGAGCTCGAGTTCTGGTGGATATGAAGTTGAGTTTGAAGAACTAGATGCTAAGAAGGATGGGTTTTCTGATTCCGAGAAGAACAAGAATTTGCTGATACTAGTTGTTGTGATTGCAGAGAAGATGCAAGTTACAGGAAATGAGCTTTGGTGGTGAATGAATGGCATGTGGTGTTGATGCTTTTCAATGATGGAGACTCAGGTGATGTGTGTTGTGTGGGTATCAATTGAACTCAGTTGCAGGGAAGTAACTGGTGGAGCAAATGGAGACAAGTCTAGAGTTCTGGTGGCGCTTTTGTTGCAGTGGTGCTCCTACTGGTGATGTTGGTGGTTCAAAACAAGGGCCATAGTTGTTGTTGGAGTCATAAATTCTCCGTCAATCTCAGCTGCAGGTTCTTCTTCAGTTCCGCGAAGTCCTGGAAGGGCAGAGACTCTGGTACTCCCTGGATCGCGCCGGAAGAAGGTAAAGCTACTAGGCAGAGGCACATTTGGACATGTTTATGTTGGATTCAATAGGTACACCCAGTTTCTTGTTAGTTTTCCCTTAATTTTCTTATTACAATGTTCTGTTATTATTAGTACTGATATTTATGTGTGATTATGTCTGAATTTAGCCTTGAAAGCTAGTCTAGTACATAAATTTATATTAACATGCATCATTTTAGCCTGCCCCATGTACTATATTGTTAATCTTTTTTTTAATGTATAGGGTTCCCTGTGCAAGCAATTTGTAATTTTGTTCTTTTTTTAAATAGTCATCCTCAAGTGATCACGTGTTGTTGTTGGAACTTATGGAAACTCCCCTCTTATTTTATGTTATTTCCATTACAGAGAAAGTGGCGAAATGTGTGCAATTAAGGAGGTTACACTTTTTGCTGATGATGCGAAGTCAAGAGAAAGTGCGAAGCATCTGGAGAAAGTAAGACTTCCAATAGATTGTAGGAGCTTGGTTGTCTTCGTTGTGTTCTAAAAAGATGAAAATGCAAAAGAAAAAATTGGAGAAAGAAGAGTGGGTGACTGTTTATGGGTAATCCCTAACTTTTAACCTAACTAATTTGCTCTGTTATATTCCATGTTTTGTCAATCTTCTGTGATCTTTGATTTTAGATGCCAATAATTTGGGGATAAACACATATATAAGTTACTCATAGGTTCTTTTCTTTATTCCGTGGTGATTCGTTGATTCCGTCTGCAATACGATACTTGCTGAACCTGTGTCATAGCATTTCAGTTTTCACTAATGCACTACATCCACTAAGTATTTGTTTATTACCATACGTATATGGATATTCCTAGTCATCCAAAATCCACTAAGGATCTATACATGTTTTTCTACTTTTTCCAGGCTTGCAATTTATCGCAATTCTTATCTGGTGTACTGGGTGTTATGGGTGCAAGGCTGGTGATAAGATATTGTGTGATACATGGAAGGCTAGGTTGTAATGGGTATTGTAGGTGCAAGGCTGGTGTTAAGATACTGTGTGATACAGGGAAGGCTATGGTGGTGTTGGAATTGGTCAAGAACATACAGAAGAATGCATAACCTGTTATGCATCTACAAAGTTTGTTGCATAACTTGTGATGCAATTCATAAAACGATTGCATAACACGTTATGCAACAACTTTTTTGTTACTATTGAAACCAACAAAAACAAAGATTGTATAACTTGTCATGCACCTAAAATAATATTTGCATAACATGTTATGCATCGTGAAAATGGATGCATAACCTGTTATGCATCTACAAAATTTGTTGCATAACTTGTTATGCAGTCCAGAAAACCTGCATAACCTGTTATGCGTCCGAAAATATGGCTACATAATGCATTATGCATCGAGAAAATAGATGCATAACCTGATATGCATCCGTAAATATCGATGCATACTGCATTATGCATCAATTTTTTATATGTACGGATAAAATCAACCAAAACAATGGTTACATAACTTGTTATAGATGCATAACTTTGTTATGCAGATACATAACTTGTTATGCAGTCGAAAAAATGGTTGCATAATTCGTTATGCGTCTGCAGAATGTGCTATGCATCGTTTTTGGTGACTGTATAATGGTTAAGTATCAAGTTTTCAAAAATATTCCCTAAAATGAGGATCACCTTCGATTTTTCGTTAAAAACAAAAATTTGATATTCTTGTTTGTACTCGTTGCGTAGATCTTTTAAAAAAAATCCAACGATATAAAATTTGTAAAATTCTAAGGCGCGGATTTTTAGATATGTTATGTCCAAGTTGCGCTGCCAATTATACCCTGAAAAAGATAGTATGCATAACGAGTTATGCCTGAAAAGATAGTATGCATAACCAGTTATGTATTGAGTCATATAATAATTTCATATAATTATGGGTGTCACGGTATACAAAATTAATTGTGGGCCTGAGAACGAGAATATTATTTTTTTGGGTCTCCCCCTAATTTCCCCTTTTCTTTTGATGTCATGTGTAACATTTTAAGAATAAAGGATTCTGGCCCACTTAATGTTTCAAAATTCTGTTCAGACCGTCCAAATGGATAGAAAAAAACCCGCACAAATAGATACGTAAATTCTGATTGAGTTTTCTCTGTTTATTTCAGGACAGGGACGGGCATAGTGTTGGGCTAACCCGGGCTATAGCCCCTCCCCAGATTTGAAAACTAATTTCTAAGGTATACTGTATACCATCCAGATTAGCCTCTTTTTATATATTTAGCCCGACAGTAAACATGGACAACCAAAAATTGATACGTGTAAGATCCTACACCACTAATCGAAGCCAGTAAAGTTAAGATATTCGCCTTTTTCTTTTGCTTGGCAGAAGTCTCGAAGAGTAAAGACTAAAGAGTTGGAATGAGGACTTCCTATCTATGTCACAGTGGTAGTATTCAATTTAACTTTGATCGATCTGATTTTGGGAAGATCATAATCAATTATTCAATTTGAAGTTTGTAAACAAGATTGCAGGATGCTCGATTAAAATTTCAAGGTTTTTATAGTGTGTAGTTTTCGTTTTTTTTACCTTGTCAATCTAGGGTTTTGTTTTGTTAATCAGATTGGATAATGGAGTTATGGTGATATTTCTTAATAAATATCAGTAGTTCTAGTTTTGTTATCTTAGATCAATGATTTAGTATAATGAAATTGCAAGGATTCTCTTGTTATGTTAATAATTAGGTTTTTTTTTTTTTTTTTGCTGATTTTTTTTTGGTTTGCTAAATAATTAGGATTCACTTAAATATGGGTGTTCTTAATTTGATTCCACTGTTAATTATAGTTCATACCTGATTGGAAAGCTTTTCCACTGTTATACCTCATCCAAATTGGAGTTAAGTTTTAAATTCAATAGTTCTGTAATTACTCCTTGTTTTTGCTTTAATATTTTGATAGTTTGATATGATTATTTACAATTTCAGGTATATACTAATCCTATTCGACAATGTCACTCGACCATTTTCGTCCACCGGCTAAGAAGTTAAAAACGATAGAGTCATTTTTCAAGCCTAAAAGGGGTGATAAATCAAGTGAGCTGCTTCCTTCTACTGAAAATGTTGACATGCCTACATCATCACACCATGAACATGATACTTCTCAGCAGCAAAAGAAGCCATCATATGCTCAACCAACTATATCTAGTAAAGCCAAAGAAGTTGCAGTTCAAAGAAATGGAGGTACTTATGAGCGTGATCCAGGTTTGCGGCGCCAAATTTATGAATATCCAGTGAATCAACATGATGAGGTACGTCAAGCTTATTTAAAACAGGGACCTTTCAAACCTAGATTATCCAAATATCCTCCTACTTGGGATGGAAGACAAGATCGTTATTTTCAATATAGTTGGCTGAGACAGCATTCATGGCTAGAGTACTCTATCGAAAAGAACAAAGCGTATTGCTTCCCTTGCTTTATTTTTGAAACGGATCCACCTAAGCGTCCTGCATTTACAATAGAAGGTTTCTCAGATTTAAAGCATATTGGTTCTAATAAGACGGTATCTACATGTTCATTTGTTCAACATGTTGGACATATCAAATCTTCTCACATGGTAGCTGTGGAAGCTTGTGAAAATCATCGGAGGCCATCTCACCATATTGATAGAGTTTTTCGTAAACAAAGTAAGGAGATTATAGCAAAGAATAGGCTACGACTAAAGGTTGCAATTGAGACAGTTAGAGTGCTTGGTCTTCATGCATGTCCTTTTAGAGGTAACGATGAGTCATTAGAGTCAACAAATCGTGGTAAGTTTATTGGTTTGATGAAATATGCACCCATATTGAATGACAAGATTGCTGAAGTTGTCTTAGGAAATGCACCTGGAAATGCAATGTATACTTCACCGAAGATTCGAAAGGAAATTCTACATATTCTCGCTAACAAGGTAAAGGATACTATTCGTGCAGAAATCGGAGATGCTAAATTTTGTATTCTTGTAGATGAAGCACAAGATTCATCAGTTCAAGAGCAAATGGCTATTGTTTCCATTTGCTCTGAGGTTTGTTGATACTAATGGTTGCATTAGAGAGCGGTTTTTTGCAGTCAGAAGTGTTGAGGACACCACGTCATTAACTTTAAAGAGGGAGATTTCCGAAGCTCTTGCTTCATATGGTCTTTTAGTAGAAAATATTCGGGGTCAGGGGTATGATGGTGCTAGTAATATGAGAGGAGCATGTAATGGGTTGCAGGCATTGTTTCTTAGAGATTGTCCATATGCTTATTATGTCCATTGCTTTGCTCACAGGTTACAACTAGCATTAGTAGAAGCAGCTACAGATGAGCAAGATGTTTATCTGTTTTTTGAGAAGTTAAAGGTTATTGTCAAGCTTGTTGGGGCTTCTCCTAAGCGTCACAATCAATTGAAATCTGCAGCAGTATTAGAGGTCGCCACAAAATTAGCTGATGGTTAACTTGAGACTGGTTCGGGAGCCAATCAAACTCGTACTTTGAAACGGGCAGCAGATACTCGTTGAGCTCACATTTTGGTTCTGTATTCAGTTTGATCCGTATGTATAATCCATCTTGCATAGTCCTTCAAAATCTTATGAAAGATGGAAACACCTCTAAGATAAGGGGGATGGCGAAAGGTGCTTATCTTACAATTAGGTATTTTGAGTTTGTTTTTATCTTACACTTGGTGGGAAGTGTTATGGCGGTAACAGAAGTGCTATGTCAAGCTCTGCAAAAGAAAACACAAGACATTGTTAATGCCATGAATCTGGTCAAGTCCACAAAAGTGCTTCTTCAAGAATTGAGGGACAAAAATTGGGTTACTTTTTTTGGAAATGTTAAAAGTTTTTGTGATGAACATGACATTGTCCTTCCTGAATTTTCAGATCGATATATGATGGGTACGGGTCGTTCTTGTCAGCAGAAAGACCATATGACTATTGAAAATCATTACCGCGTTGATATATTTAATGTTGTCATTGATTTTCACCTATTGGAGCTAAGCAATCGATTCACAGAGGAATCAATGGAGCTACTTGTGCTTTGTTCAGCTTTCAGTCCGGATGAAAATTATAAAGCTTTTGACATTGATTCCCTTTGCAGTCTCGCAGAAAGGTTTTACCCTGATGATTTCACGGGGCAAGAGGTATGTGTTTTAAGAAGCCAACTACAACATTACAAGTTAGACATTGTCGACAATCCAGATTTTGGAAACATGACTACTGTGGATGAATTATGTCAGCGATTGGTTGAAACTGGTAAGTCAAATGCCTATGATTTGATAGATAGATTAATTCACCTTGTCTTGACTCTTTCCGTTTCAACAGCTAGTGCAGAAAGGGTATTTTCATGTATGAATATTGTGAAAACGGTACCTCGTAACAAGATGGGTAATGAGTTTCTTGGAGATTGTATGATAGTCCATGCTGAAAGAGAAATTGCTGAAAAAGTGTCATGTGACTCTATCATAGATGACTTTTCTTCATTGAGACCACGAAAGGTCCAATTCAGTTAGTATATACGGGTTGCATATATTTTGTTATAGCTAGTTATGCATATATATATATATATATATATATAGTTCGTCGGATCAAATGTTATACTTGTACTTAGCTTAGCCACTTATAAATCCTAATGTATAACAACTTTTTTGTTATAAAATATGTAACTTTTTGTACTTAAACGCTTATGAAATCTTAATGGGATATAACTTTTTGCTATAAAGTGAAGGGGTTCTTGGTTGTTGAAAGTTTTTGTTAATTTTATGGAGCTAACCACTTGGTGAATATTTTAAGGTTTTTGGCGATTTATGTTGCAGCGTTGCAGGTGAGATGATATATAGTCTACCGATTGTTATAAAGCTTATGAAATGATCGGGATTTGGTTGTTGGACAAGCGACATATGCATCAATAAAAAGGTACTACTTTATAATTTCTTTGGTAGAACTTTGATTATCTTGTTGAACAAAAAAAATTATTTTTTACATATGTTTAGTCCTACCCAACACTATTTTCTGGGTCCGTCCCTGTTTCAGGATCGCTTTTTTGATACGTAACCAGAGCAGAGATACCATCTCGAGTCAGGCTCAACACAATCAACCAAAGCTGGTGGCCTATGTTGTATGTTGCTCCAATCCTTGTATTTGTTTGTTTCTTTCTTTCTTTCTTGTATTTTCCTCACATGTTAGGTCAAAAACTCTATTGCCAACACAACATTTTAAAGACCACTAGAAGAAAATGCTTACGTAGGCAAGACGACTAGAACTAGACATTCGAGCGGCTCAACCTGCATCCACGGAGATATGAAGCCTACTCTTCCTTCCTTGAAACTCCCAACTTTTTGTAATGAAAACTCAAACTTCTGTACGTACGTTACGTGATCCAAGAAATTAATTAGTTAAAGCCCATGATCCGAGAATGAAATTTTACCCTCATCCCCTCCTCATAATCAACGCCCAACGGAGATATAAGAGTATTACAACATTGGAAACCTGAATCCTTTTGTAAGGTGTGTGCTTGATGATATCATAAAAATTAGGCCTGAAGATTAAGTTACAGCTGATATTTTCCATTTTAATCCTTTTTGAATTTGCATGGATTCCCATTAATTAATTAATTAATTAATTAGAGAAGTCAAAACTAGTAATGATGGTATCACTAGCTATATTAAACCAGCTTAAATTGGGACTTGCACTAAGATCTTTGATATGTGTACATATTTAGTTAGCTAACTCAGCTTAACCCACATGATTTGAACTAATGGAATGACCCAACCACTTGTTCTTAACTTCAGCTAGAAAAAACACAGACACTTTCTATCCGCCTATGGTAATGGAACTGTAAAAAAATAAAAAAATCTAATAAATAATAATCATCATCATCAAGAAGGACATACAGTTAATCAAAATTAATTAACCATACGTACTTAACGGTCCCGGAACCGTCCATCCCCACTTCATTCTCCCCTTCTTCTGCATTATCTCTCACGTTAACCAACTCCCATATTCACCTACACATTATAATATATGCACATTCCCACGTTATTTAGTTATTTCACAACTCTCTCTATCTCTCTCTTTTTTTCCTCTCTCTATTTGTCTCTCTAGAGTCTACTAAATCATAAGATATGTTCATGCAAGATGATCATCATCATCATCATCATCTTCACCACCATCAACAACAACATTACCTTCATCAAGACTTAGTACTACCATGTCCACCAATTAGACCAATCTTGATGGATAGAAGATGGAAACCAAATGTAGAACTAGCTCCAAACTGTCCTCGCTGTGATTCTTCTAATACTAAGTTTTGTTATTATAACAATTATAGTTTAACACAACCTCGTTATTTTTGCAAAGGTTGTAGAAGATATTGGACTAAAGGTGGGTCTTTACGTAATGTACCCATCGGTGGAGGTTGCCGGAAGAACCGCAGAGGAAAATCTGTAAGGATTTCGACTAATAGTCGTTCGTCTCCGCGTTCGACTTCGAATTATGAGGGTGGTGGTGATAGTAGCGGTGGTTCGTTGCAAGGTGTAAACGGTGTTTCAAGAAATGAGTCATTTGGGAATTTGGTGAATAATAATGCACCATCATCGGTGACTACCAATATTATCTCATCACAAAGGTCTGATTCTAGTACTACTACTACTAATGATAATGCTACTATTGATCTTGCATTAGTTTATGCAAAGTACTTGAACCAGCAACCGGATTGTACTAATTCTAGAGGATCTATTATTCCTACTACTACTGGTACTGAATTGCCTAGAGATCATCATCAATTTGGTTCGTCATTTGAGTTCCTGGAAAACCCTACTCATCGTCTTCATAAACCATCATCTCAAGAGCAATGTATGTTTGGTTCTTCAACTTCGAATCTAATCGGAAGCATATCTAATCCATCTCCGGGTACTCATTTGAGCGAAACAAAGCAAGTATGTTTAGCAAGCCACGATCAACAACAACAACCGGAGATGAGTAGTAATTATATGTTTCAAGCACCATTACCACCGCCGTCCGAAGATGTTAGTAGTGTTCTTCAAGATAATTTATGGTTGAATTCTCCAAATTCCATGTTAACGAGTTCGAATTTCACTTGGCAATCAACACCAACACAATTACAAGGTTTCGAACCAATTACCGGTGATCATGCAACAACACTTCATTCAAATTCATTAGACGGTAATTGGAACTCATCATTCCATCTTCTTCCTAGTTATGAAACTTTCCTTGGACAATAAATTCACAATCTTACAGGTTTGATTTCTTTTGTTTATTTATATATCATTACTTTCTTTTACAATTGTTCATATATATATATAAAAAAGAGAATTTGGGTTCTCATAATGTGTCTTTTTTCATAAAATATATCCAAATATGAGTGTAAAAATGTATTACTTATAAGTTTATAATTACAAGAATTTTACGTTCCTTATTCTTACCCCTTCTTAACTCTATTCTTCTGGTTCAAGTATATCTTGTTAGTTTACTATATCTTGTTATCTCAAACCATATTCAATACAATGGCCGGCCGGTTCTATTCTTTGCAACATTTTCATTACACGATACGAATATGTTTTCTCTCAATCAATTCTCTATCGATGTAGAGATCTTATATAGTACAAACATATATATATACTCATAGTCTGGTTTTTCTACTAGTTGTTCAGTGATCACTAATATTTCTAAAACTAATATAATGGTGGTGGTGTCCTTTTGCATTGTGATAGATCATGGTGGCGTGAAAATGAAATATGTTACTTTGTCAGTTTTATGTGATCACAGAGAGACGACGAGTGTGCATGAGAGTTCTGGGCCATCTAGTACTAACTACCTAGCTATATGACTAACTACTCTTACTAGTACTTGGTACTACCACTGTAGGTACTTTATGAAGGAGGGTCCAACACAAGTCCCATAAACATACTAAGATTATTGTCCTTTTACTTCTAGTGGTCCTAGTTGCAGTGGAACATGCATAAGCTACATCAGCTAAGGCCATAACATTCCCTGTGATGCGTTTCTCTCTTTTGAGGAATTTTTTAGGGTTCGTTCATGCACACGCAAGTGTTGACATCATGATTCTGATTTGCATTACTGTATGTGGACCCAATCACGCATATCCTATTGATTTAGTGGATGATGATGGAGTTTCTTTGATTGATTCGATATGTATCTATCCAAACTGTGGCTATTGGTACTGTGTACTATTTACGTCCAACTATGACGTGCAAATACCGTTGCGAATTTTAAATGACTCTTTTATTTTTAGTCTGATGCTTTAAGTACTGAAACTAATGAGGGAAGTTAATTTTGGGGTTATGGTGATATGTGATCATTAAATTGGATATCGCAAATGACATGTTTGCTGTTGCGTTTACATATTTGTCCCAAAACTGTAAGTTTTGTAGGCTGTGGCAAATTAATGCAAGATAAAAATGGTTTTAGCAATTTAGCTGTAGTAATTTTTCTGTGACATCCCTGTTTCTGCGGTGTTTGATTTCTCTCCAGTTCATGTTATTAGTCTCTCTCTATATATATGGGATTTATGGCAGTACATCATAAACAAGCAGTTTTTTTTTTTTTTTTTTTTTTTTTTTTTTTGTGTGTGTAAGAGTATTACACGATGCATCTTCCTTTGGGGGCGGCTTGTTAATGTTTGTTCTCATGTCAGTGAGGTTGGTCTAATTATAGTGGAGTCACTAGTCATGATTAATTACCTAATTCAAGGATATCATGTTCATGAATCAGAGCATAATCATCTAGACAGAATTAACTAAATTAATATGATTTAGGCTGTAAGGCTGAATACGTATCTAGATCAGAAACCAGAGATGGTTAATTCATATTCGACCGGTTTGATTGATTCATGCACGCTTTACCTTAAAACAAACTTATTTTTGTGGCTCTGTATGTAGGTTTTGCTAATGTTTATGTAGCTAAATCTATTATTATTAGGTGTACCCAATAGTTACAAGGGGTTGTTAACGAACAATAGCGCGGGTGGTGGGCTGTGGACCAAGTAGTGCTGGCAGTGGTGGTGGTCGTTAGGGTTCACATCAGGTGGTCCTCTAATTATCCAACAGTGGTTTATTATGTCATGGTAGGCATCACGTGGTCCTTCGGATGTGACGGACAAAACTCCATGCTTGAAAGCATGGCTTGGGCGTTGGTGCGTTTTAGTTAAATTTCTGGGTTTTCAGCTCAAAATTGTGTACCTATGGAGCAAATATAGATAAGTTGTTTGAGTAACAATTGTTAATGGGTGCGTCTAACTAATCTCGATCATCCAGAATACACACTTGTCATCGTATTAGTATGCGTTTCTGCGGAGATAAATACATCCAACAACAAACTTGTTGGTCGTTAGTATTGCTGCGACATGACGCCTTAGTTTCTATCTTCATATCGGTAACTCTGGTTTTTAGCTGTGAGTATGTGAATGTGAAGTTTACTACCAAAGACATTTTTTACATTTTCTTACAAACTACTTTCTCTTTTTTTTTTCTTCTCAAAAAGTCTCCGTGAACCGAGCAAAAAACTACGAAATAACCGAGCAAAAAACTACGAAATAACCGACAGACACAAAACAGGTGGACCCCTGCTAAACTTCCGAGAGCCGGGGCCCATTGGAGACCACAAATCCTAAAAGAATGTGAATGGCGGTTTATTTGTGTGGTTTTTTTCGCGGTTCATCTGAATCACTGGGTTTTTTTTTATTTTTTTTGTTTTGATTAATGTTGATTTGATGCGGCTAGGCGTACTCCCTTAAGCAAGCCCAGACACTTAGGTCATCCAATTGTCATCACAAGATCAACTCTGAGAGACCGGAGAATGGAGGAATCTAATCCTCTATAATGGGAATCCATTCACCTATCCCTCGTCTGCATTATGGACGAAAGGGGTGTGTTACCCGTTGTATTAGACAGCTGAACACATTGTCTCCATATTTAAGGCTACAATAATTATAGAAGTTTATTATGATAAGTAATTCCATTGGCTTGTTCGAATCTTGATGGCTTCGATATTATATAGAAGAAAGAAAAACGATTAATCATTTTTTGAATCGTCGATAACAAACGATGTTTTGGTTTGAAAATGAAAGAAAGAGGGAGAATAGGAATCCGTTGTTGGAGATGAAAATAATATGGAAGTAAATAGATTACAGCATTAGGTTTTATTATACTCGCCGAATTGGGTTATACCCAAATTAATTGGATATTGTTTGAGGAAAATCAGAGGTGAAGATAGAAGACGTAAAGACAAGGAGAAGGATATATTATTAGGAGATCAGTTTAGAAGTATTACATAGTTTCCTATATATACAAAACTAGGAATCTAGTTGGACCGCACACCCAGTGGGACGTAGGCCCTGTAACACTCTCCCTTGTGCGGTTCAATAACAAAACTTTATACATAGTGCTTCACATATAGTTCTTCAAATGTCGCTCTCCTTGATGACTTGTGCCGAAATCAATTTCCTCATTAAAACTTGGATAAAGAAAAATCCAATGGGACAAAACCTTGGTATACAACTCTTCATATGTAGTACTTCACATGTTGTCTCGTACTTACATGTATTTCATCACATGTGATACGATCTTCAAAGACCGAGGAGTCTAAGTTAATTACCTCGTTGAAACTTTTCCAGGAAAACCCAGAGGGAAAAAACCTGAACTAAAGAAATATTAAGCAAACTTAGAATGTACTTTAATTTCGTTTCTTTATTAAAACCTTGACAAGGAAAACCCAGTGGGACAAAACCTTGACGAAGGAAAAAGAGTACAACGTGATAGATACAAGTAAAGGTGATATGTTGCAGTTGATCACTTTGCTTCGTTGAAATTGATTAATTTCTTCACAACTCATAAGGAAGAAAATCCTTGTAGGAAAGACAATAGTCTTAGCTGGGAAATTATATTCCAGGTGTTTGTTGTTGTTTTATTAAAAACCTTGTCGAGCAATAAAACCCTGCGGGAAAAGTAACCTCGGTGAAGGAAAAGAGTTCAACACACCATTATATGCTCCCCCTGATGTCAGAAAATTTTCATTAGTCTATTATAGTCAAAGGTAGTTTATCACACATTACTTTGGTGACTTGAGTGTTTATAAGACCATGTTGTTGATTTTTGGAAGTTACATTTATTAACAGACTATCGCCATTCATTTCTTTGATTTAGATATTTTCAGTAATATCAACGCGATCTTTATGTCTTCAACGTTCAACATACTTGATGTCTTTAGTGTTGTCTCGCTAAAAACCTTGTCGAGTAACAAAACCCTTTGGGAAAAACTATTCTCGATCAAAGGGAAAAAGAGTACAACACATCTTCAGTTTCGAAGTAAAATATGTCGACATCATATCCTTGGATCCTCTCCCTGATGTCGGCATCTCCCCCTGATTACTTTCAGAGTTGTTCCGGACAGTTCCTTTAGTCATGTATTTTTCGAAACTGAATATTGATAATGACTTAGAAAATAATCTACCATATCTCCCTATGATTACTTTCGTTGGAGAAAATATTATTGTTCCTTCATAATCAACAACTTTTGGATTGCACTTTCATTAACATTCCTTTTAATGTCTTTGTAGGGATAAAATAAATTTCTGTCAATGGTTACTTTTAAGTACATGATCACATTCACTATACCATTCCAATGACGTTGCGTTGGCGCGGAGCTATATCTAGCTAACAAGTTCCCTGAGGATGTAAAATTTAATCGAGTACATTGTTATACTAAGTACAACAATGCGTCTATTGTACTTAGATATGGGAATTTTATCTCCCAACACATCTTCGTCATATTCCTTTGGACGAAATGGTAACTTACTTACATTTGAACCTCGAATAATCATGCAAGTGCTATCAGGATGCATGTCTTTATTAAATTTCCTGACAACTTTAGACATATGCAAACTGGTGGAATAATATACCACAAGCTCCGTATTCGATCGAGCTTTCCCTAGATTATTTCATATCAAATTCGGATTGTAAATAGTTTTTAAGGTCTCTTATTACATCAAGAGTACGCATCATGTTTGTACCATCAACATAAATAACTACAATTTCAAATCAGGAACTTTCATATGAATACGCAAGGAAAATAACTTACTTCTTTACCCCTCCAAATCAAATAGCCACTTAGACGGGTATACCACATCCGCCTGATTACTTGAATCTATAAGTGAGCATTCTATCTAACTGTAAACGCACTCAGTGCTTTAGATTCATTTTATTTGGGTAACAAAAGTCTATCAAGTACTTTTGTAAATATATTTTATCTCTTGATTCTTTCAGAGATACGTAACAACCACATACATATGCTGCATTTCAAGTCCCTTTGAAATTACTAAGCTAACTAAGTAGCGGAACTCTATAAAGTTCATTACAAGAGAACAATTCCAGGGATTTGTGAGAAACCTCGCTCCACAAGGCGAGTCTTTGTACTTTAAGACTACTTTCTTCTCATTATGCTTTATGACAAATCAACTGTGTATGTCCAATAGGATTTACACTTGGTTGGTTAGCATTAACACACCAAATACATGTATATTTGCCAAAGAACTAAGTTCTACCTGGATTGTGTAGGCCAAATATGTTATTTATTTGAAATTAATCAAAATAAATCATGGTTCGATCTCATTGTGCTCTACTTCTGGAGTAACTATTTACGGATTATATCATCACTGTGCACGCATGATCCTTCCATTGACTCATGTGCATTCTCATAATCCGTCAGGATTTCATTGTTCTCTAGAATCATTTAAAACTTTGGAGTGTCCTCCAGTATTGATTCATGGACATAGTCAGAGACACTCTTATGAGATGATTTCTGATGATATAAATAAGTTGTGCCTTATTCACCTACTTTCTTTCTAGGTGAGGATTGATCGAACCAAGTGGTCTCTCCAACTTCCTTTATGGAGCCACGGCCTCAACCACACTTCCACTGAGTGTAGTTGCAACAATGATGTATATCCCGTATTGAGGATTTGTAACTTTATCGGTAGGTTTGCAGCTGGTATGTGTGATCTCATCACTTTAGCAACATCAATGTACATTCTGAAAATCGAATATTCTTTATCACTTCACATTTACATCTGTGGAGTACAAGAATCAATATGAGACTCAGTGGGAACACACCACGACAATTCATGTCGTTCCATTAGAAAATAATTGTTCTTATCTCCCCCTAACGACGGGAAGACTGTCTCATCAAAGTGATAACCAGCAAATCTAGCGGTTCTACAAAAAGTTTTAAAATGCGGATAATTGTTGGGAACTTATTTTCAACATAATTACTTAACAGTTTTTAAGACCCATCATAGTACGACGTGGAGACGTAATGGCACATATATAGTGCAACCAAAAATGCGTAAGAACATGAATGTCAGGCTTAAATCCAGTTACCAACTGGTACGCAAAAAAGGTTGACTAATATTGGGTTCTAAAAAGCGAATTAAGTAAGATGCGTGTAATATTGCATATCCCCAAAGCAATAAAAGATAGGTTGGTACGCATAACCTATTCCTTAAGAACCATCTGTAAACTTTGATGGTAGCCTCTACAAGACCATTAGGTATAAGATGCTCTATATTGATCCAATTAAACATGCAATATTCGTCAAGTCCTTTTGATGTAAATTGTCTAGCATTAACAAGGGTGGTTAGCCTTTGCACTATTGTGTAATATGTGCTAGGAGTTTTCAAACGCAAATTTCTACTAGTCCAAAATGTCAAAACATTCACCAGATCCATCAATCACTTTAATGGTCCGCATTTTGCATGAATATTTTTATAAATTTCACCTTGTTTTCTTTGTAATATGGAATTTTTTTACCATTTTCATCTTAGGATGGTCTCAATCCTGTTTTAATGAAGACTTTGTAAAATGAGTGATATGCTCGCTTACCTAAAAGAAATAGGATTGGGGGGGGGGGGGGGGGGGGGGGGGGGGGTACTGCATCTATACTTTAGAAAACACTTATTGAAAAAATATGTCGTCATTTCGCCTTCAGTCAATCTTTATCCCGCTTTTGTTCACTCAAATAAATTAATGTTTGTATGAGTCTAATCAAAACGATGATCATATCACAATCAAAGTTGCTTTATGGTTATGCCCAAAGTCTGTATGAGTCAGTTCCCAACATTTCATCATCGGAGTCAATATGGATTCAATAATCCAAATATTATAGTGAATTACATTTCACTAGATTGACTCATTAGCTTCTCTAAAATGTGTTTCCTTCCACATTAATTAAAGATATAAAAGATGCAATCAATTACATTCTCATCTATGTGAGTTTCCATATGATATCCAATTTCATGGGTTTCTTTGGAATTTAACAAGGTGATTAGCTCTCAGTACATATAGAGCTTTTGTGACATTGTTCCATCTTGGAAACAAATTTTGAACAATGCTTCGCTCAATGATCCAATCATCGTAGTCATATTATAAGGAATTAGTTCAACAACTAGTTTAAATTACTTAAGCTAATGGAAGAAAAACAACTATGAGTTAGAAACTTGGGTCTTGAGAGTTTTAATAGGTGGTATGGCCTTACTACGTAATAAAAGTGGGATTCAACTCAAGTACTTTAGAGTGAATATATATTACGTGTCACCCAATATATCTCAAGTTCTTTAGAGAATTTATGTCTCGTGTTTTCATTCCATAAGTACAAATATTGGATCTAGTTCAACTGAATAAGATAGCCAATTGGCCCGGCAAAGTTCTTGTTGCCATTAAAGTTGATGTGACACATTAGTTGCTACTATGATACACACATTACATTGTATGTACCAATACCTATGACCAGGTGCATTTCCAACTCTTTCATTTATGATGGAAGCTAGAATTACATGTTAGCTTCATCCCATGATATATATGTCCCTTTTCTCATGCTTTATATGAGTCATTACGTCTAACCCTTATTACTTCAGGGTTCTTTCCATTTTCAATTTTGCTACATTAAGCTTAATTTGAGAAATTTCTTTATCTCAATAGGCCAAGAGAATTTATGTCAACCACTTACTTTAGGTTGAGTAGATTATTAAAGGTAATTCTCTTGTTGTCACACTTCAACGTATACTATTTCGTTAGTATCATGGATGAAATAGAAAAATGGAAATTTTCTGACTCAAATAATAATAAAAAAAAAATTGTGAGTTCTTCCACAAAAAAATTGGAATACATGTGATTTTATTTGCAATGTATCTTTTGAAACTACAGACTCTTTAATAGCGCGCAAGTGTATCACATTCCGTGGAACATTCAAATTTGGGAAGAAGATATCAAATATGCAATAATGGTGTTCAAGTACTTTTAAACCCAAATACATACATTTGAATCAAGTTGGTACAAACCAATTGTAAAAAAAAAAAAAAAACCATTCAACTGTAGCCAATATCATATTCAAGAGAACAAAATAACATAAGACCAAAATTCTTAATGATCGAAATAAGCAATCATAATTTAAATTGGCCGTTTATATGAAGTGAACTTATCTTAAGACAAAAATAAACAAAACTAGATATATTGTAAAAACAAATAAATAAACCTCGAAACTTTTATTTAATGTAAAAACCCGCGTTAAGATTACTTACCTCGAATTTTGGTTCCGACCCTACATACGTAGAACTGGAATAAACTTAGTTGCGCACGCCCCAAAACCACAGCCTAAACAGGACACAAATTGGAATTGGGTGTGAACCGGATTGCTCTGGTGGACCGTACCGGGTTGGTCTGTGTGGATCGGACCTGATTGGGTCGGGCCGAGGTGGGGGTTGAAACGGACAGAAGATTCTTCATCTCCTTGGACTAAGCGTGCGAAGAACAGGAAGATGCTTTCCAAATTTTTTTCTCCGTCACAGGAAGGGGATTTGACCATAATCAAATCAAACAAAATATTATTATATATTATAAATATGAAATGTGATTGCATAATAAACAGTACAAATAAATAATGTATTATAAGATCTAGCAATCAATTGATGATAGGATTTGCACAGATTTATGGATTTAGCCAAATCAAAATCAAAAATAGGAAAAAAGAAAGAAAGATTATATAGGAAAAAGTATATGCAACTTAGCTGTGATTTGATTCCACCAATTCAACATTAACTTGACGACGATGCAAATTATCCATATCGCGAAAAAAAAATCAATCACTCTGCGGTACAACATCGGGCATGATAACGTGTTTGAGGAAAACTAGAGGTGAAGATAGAAGATGTAGAGACAAGGAGAAGGATATATTATTAGGAGATCAGTTTAGAAGTATTACATAGTTTCCTGTATATACAACCCTAGGAATCTAGTTGGACCGCACACCCAATTGACCGTAGGCTCTGTAACAGATATATAAATTTTGTTCATTTCATTTCCTGATAATAACTAAAACTACTATTTTTTTTAGTTTTATATTCAAACACCAAACCTTATTCATTTCATTCTCCTTCTTCGTCGACCTAATGATCAAGTCTTTTCTCCTTTTCCATATTTTATTATTTTTAAACGAAAAAATGGTCAATTAATTCGTTGAGAGAATGAGATGGTAATTGATGCCATAACCTCAACCAATTATTTTATTTTGTTCTTCAAATGACATATTAGGTTAGAAGATTGATTCATGTTGATATGGAGTGATTTAGTCATTACGCTATTGTCACTTAACATGACAATTTTTTATGTTATTCTTTATAACTAAAAAAACAATTACCAGAGTCGTCATGGTCTTCATCCTTAAACCATGACGACTAGTGATGTGGTATATGAATAATTTTTATGGTTGGAAAAGCTAAACCATGACGACTAGTAATTGTCAAAATCCAAATTTTTTTGTGTCCAAATTTGTTATTAGTTGTCCAGGTTTTGCGAAAATAACATGACGACTAATAGACAGTCGTCAATATGTTGCATTTTCGACCATGACTGACTATACCTGTCAAAAACCAATGTTTCTACTGTCCAAATTTAATTTTAGTCATCAAGGATTTGAAAAATACCATGACTACCATTTTCCATGAATTAGAGCGTCATCATTGTTTTACATTATCGAGCATGGTGAATAAGAACGCCAAAATAATATGACGACTTTGTCCAGATAGTATACGATTGTCATTGTTTTGAATTCTCGAACATGATGACTTATTGTAATGGTTAGTCGGCATGATTGTATAACAAATAACCCATGATGATATTTGATGTCACTATTAAAAATCGTCATTTTGTTTTAATATGATCCTTCCGACTATTTTTGGTCGGCATGTTTGTTTCAGTCGAGCATGACGACTTTGATGACCTGAATCATGTATCTTTGAATTCCTTCTTTGGAAGTATTAAACCAACAAAACTATTTTCAATTCCCTTTAGAGAGTGTTCAACTAGTTAGAGTAATTCATTTTCGTTACAAAATCTCAAAAACCAAAAAAATTACAATTTTTTACTACTAAAATCCATAAATTAAATAAAAAAACAACAATAAAAATATTTACAAATTCTTTTTAATAGGTCTCAAATAATTGATACATGCCTCAAATTAGCTACCACTTAGAAATATCCGCCTTTTAATTTTAAAATTGTGCAAGTCAACACGAAAAAAGCTTGCTTATTTAGACACACTGGTAGTTCGTTATTATGGATTTCCGAACCACTAAATCAATAATGAAGGAAAGATCCCTGCGATTTTAACCCATGATTTTACTTCATATGACGTGGCATGTTAAGTTCGTAAAATGAATTCTCAAGAGCATCAAGTGATTTCTTTTTGAACCTATAATCGGGATACTGAATAAAAAAAAAGAATAAGGTCATTTTGAAGTAAAATGAAGAACCTTTTATCCATATATTTTCTAATACGGCTAGACTTCCCTATTATATTTTTATCTTTTCTTTCTTTTAATAATTTTAATAATTTTTTTTACTTTTTTATGATTCTTTTTATCAATTTTTAATTTTTTTTTAAAATTATTGTACATATAATTAAATTTGAATTTTATTTTTTTTTCAATTTTCAATTTCAAAAACTAAAAGTAATAAAATTTAAAATTTATTTTTTTAAATAAAATAATTATTTAATAATATATAAAAAGGGTAACTTGGACTTTTTATACTTTCAAGACACCCCTTAACAGGAAAGTTAGGATTGGAAAAGTAGTTCATATACTCCCATATGGGAAAAGTTGTAGTTGCAGGAAATCCTACAACCACACTTATATAAGAATATGATCAATATACTAAGAAATCATGGTGAAGATCATTCGTTTATTCATTGAAATCTTAAATTGGATACAAGATAATACAAAGGTTTTACTTGCTCTCCAAATAAACTTTCTCTCTCCTAATTTCTTGTCTAACACACAATAAAAGATATATGCATTACATGATAGCCTTTCCCTTTATATAGGGTACTAAATAGTGGATGACAGCTAATAGATCCCTTAATTTCGGAATCATCGTGCGATACAATCGCTCATGTACATTCCTTCATCTTCGCACACTTTACACTTCGCACCACTTTACTCGTGATTATGCTAACATTATCAAATACATCACCTCCATTTTACTATGTGCGATGATCTTCGTTTATATTACATGACGTCTACTTCGCATACATAATGAATGCGCCATATTTCACTCCTACAAAAGTAGTTCATATACTTTCCTTCTTGTATTCCTTCCTCTCTTTCTACAAAGCATTAACCATGCATCTTCTCTTTCTCGGAGACTGGAAGCATATTATGGTCGTTAGGGTGAGAGTCACCTAAGATTGGGAGGGGTGTATAAGTTTACATGTGTCGCTGACCACTGGCCCACAGGCCACCGAGTTGAATCGGCTTAAAACTTAGAGTGGATCTGTGTAGTCGATTTCGGTCATTTCGGCCGAAATTCCGGCGAAATTCCGGATTTCGGTCCAAGAAGACACGATTTTGTTAATTTCAATCGGACAAAATCTTTGCGAAAATTTCGGCCGGAAACGCGTTTTTCGGTCGGAATTGATTTGTCTTGGCCGGATTTTTTTTTTCTTTTTAAATTGAGTGGACTAATCTCACGTATAAAAATTAAAAAGATTAATTCACTCACTAGTATTATTGCTTGTTGTTGTGTTTGAATTTGTTGAACAAAAATTATTATTTGGTGTTGATGATGAGGAAGGTGAACAACCAGCTAATAATATGTTTCTTTTAAGTGATTATCGATACGAGGATATAAAATATGAAACCGAGATTTTAAAACGGAATTTCCCCGAGACAAAGTTGTACCAGTATCTCGGTGTCGACCGAGACAATCCAAAATCCGAAATTGACTACCTTGGAGGGGATATGTCACTGACCACTGCCCCACAAGGCTGATTCAACCTCCCGAGTTGAATCGGCCAATGTTGACCAAATACCCCAATATGTGTATTCAAATTGAACTGGTTAGTGCAGTCTATATTGAATGATCAGGCTGCCGAAATTGTCCTCGGCTGGCAGTTTTTGGTTTCTGTCTTTGAACAACCATACATATTCCATATCAATTATGGAGTAGTCAAGTCAAAAACCATAATAGTGGACATTCAAAGATAATGTTAGTATATTTTTCAAAAAAAATGAGAAGGAAGGCAACATAGCTTCAGCTAGCCTTTCAGGTCATAACAATGGAGGAGGTTCATGGGTTTGTATATTGGAAAGGAAATCCTGCCAACAAAGACAATCATGGTGGATTTAGAGCTGCGAGATTCATCTACTGTAAGTCACGAGTCCATTTTTTTAGCTCTCAAATGATGTGTTTTAGCGCTTCTATGCTGTGTCCATGTCAAAATTGCTTATCTTGAGTTGTTGTTTTAATATCTTGTAGTTATGGTTGTGATGATGAACGTAACATACGCATCAAATGTACTTAACTTGGTAACATACCTTCGAGGAACCATGCACATGGACGTCGCAACGTCTTCAACCACTGTCACTAACTTCATCGGTGTATCTTGCGCGTGTGCATTAATCGGAGGATTTCTCTCAGATTCGTATATCACAAGGTTTAAGACTATACTAATATTCGGGCCTCTGGAGTTCTTGGTGAGTATATATCTCGTCTAGGGACTGCAAGTACTGCTGCTTCGTTTTAGATTTGGCTGTGTTACAGGGGTTCGGATTACTAGCACTGCAAGCATATCTTCCGTCACTTCAACCACCACCATGTGATATTTCTTCACGATTTAGCAACTGCAAGCAAGTTCAGGGAAACCATGCTGCTTTACTCTACATAGCACTGTACATTACTGCTTTCGGGGAAGGTTGTCTGAGAGCAAACCTGGCATCCTTCGGAGGAGATCAATTTGATGACAACGACCCGAGCGAGCTACAGAAAAAGTCTAAATTTTTCAACTGGTTTACCTTCAGCATCTCACTTGGTGCACTTATGGGTTTAACTTTCGTTGTTTGGATTCAAAACAATAAAGGATGGGGTGTTGGTTTCGCTGTATCTTCTGCTATTATTCTACTAGGGTTGTTGGTTTTCGCTTTCGGTTTCTCTCTTTTCCGCCATCAAATCCCACAGGGAAGTCCTTTGACTCGGATGCTGCAGGTATGGATCTATTTTCTGTCCCATGCATGCATGTGTTTAGAAATTGTGGATCAAAGTTAAGTCTCTCAGCAAACACTCATTAAACCTGGTAATGTTATAGGTTTTCATTTCAGCGTTCCAAAAACGGAAGCTTCGGTTTCCTGTAAATGAACAAGATGCGTACCTAAAAGAACATAACAAGGAAGAGAGGGTTGGCGAAGTACTAACGCATACCGAAGGATTTAAGTAAGTTTCTCAATCATCTTTATTAATAATCCGATCAAAAGCTCCGAGATACCAATGCTAAGTTCTCCAAACATTATTTGCAGATGGCTAGATAAGGCTATCATCTCCAACAAGAAAGCAGAAGACTCGTACGTTTGCAGCGTCAGCCAGGTGGAGGAGACGAAAATTATTTTTCGTATGATACCAATATTTATCAGTGTAACAATTGGATACATCCCCATACGTCTACTCCTGACACTGACAGTTCAACAAGGCATGACAATGAACACCAAATTGGGGTTTATTCACATTCCTCCTGCATCTCTTGTGGTGATTCCCACGATTTTCCAGATGGTGATCCTAGTTGCTTACGATCAGTTTTTTGTTCCATTCGCACGTAGGATCACAAGGTGCCCAAGTGGTATAACTCCCTTGCAGCGTGCGGGTGTTGGTTTTATGGCATCCGCATTAGCATCATGTATTGGTGCATTGATTGAGGGAAAAAGGAAACAAATTGCAGGAAGGAATGGTCTAATGGATTCTGGCGAACCTATACCAATGTCAGTGATGTGGTTGCTAATACAGTTCATTGTTATATGCATCAACGACGTGTTTACGCCTGTTGGATTGTTACAGTTCTTCAACACAGAAGTGTCAAGAGGGATGAAATCACTAGGTACTGCAATTTTTTGGTGTGTTTTGGGATTATCGTCGTTGATGGGTTCTGCTCTAATAACCTTAGTTAACAGAATTACGAAAAATGGAGACATTGGATGGTTGGAAGGAAATAACTTAAATCGGAATTACCTCGATCTGTTTTATTGGTTGCTTTCTATACTTGCCTTATTCTCATTCTTCAACTACTTGTACTGGGCTAGGAGATATGAGTATAGACGACATAATCCTACTCCTAGCTAGCGACTCGAGAAACTACCATGCAAAAATTAGAGCCAGCCAAGAAATTCAGAAACCATTGCAGAACTTCATATTTTAGTTCTGCCAGAGCCTGTGGGTTTTGATTGCATTACAAAACTCATCTTCCATCAGACAATAAAAATTTATGTGCAAACTAGCAATTCCAAAAATATTCACTCCTGTAATGCTGCCCCATTATGCAGCATTACAGGAATGAATAGGGACTGGTAGTTGAAAAACTGCGCCTTATAAAAATCCAAGAAAGCCGTTCCGAATATTTGCCCATAGTAAAAGGGTCATACATACAATATAGATATAACAAGTATATAAGAGAAAAGAAACTAACTGTAAAACAAGAACCAAACTTTCAAACTGCAAACGCAAAAGGTAATCCTTTTTTATTTGAACTCACTGACACAAATTTTATATTGGGAATATTTATTCATACATAGAGTGAGATTGCAGCTCCACAATTTATCTCTAGGGAGCTGATGCTGGAACTGCCAAAAGGCCTTGGATGTCTTTCTGAAAGGACGAGCAAAACAAAAGAAAAGTCAGATGCCGTATAATCATTTTTACAGGTACACGTACGCTTAGAGAGATTAGTTTCATACCTCAATTCTGAGTGGACCTGTGGTGGGAGCATATCTGTCAACAACTTTTCTCTCTTTGTTTACGAGAAACTTTGTGAAATTCCATTTGATTGCATTACCAAATAACCCACCTTTTTGTGATTTGATATACTGGTAGAGTGGTGCGGCATCCTTCCCATTAACATCAATCTGAGAAAGTAGGAGATTATTGAGCTCTACTCTAGTACAAAGTATTTTTAACTGATCTCGTTTAGATAAATGCTAGGGGTAATATCAGTAAGCTCATTCTGCTTACTAAATAAGCAATGAGACTGAAGAAAAAATAAAACACTAACTAAAACCCCAACATGATATTGATTTTGGGCTTCATCTTTCATAATTAGGTGTGTATCTTAGCAAATACAGGAAATTCGGCTTTGAACTTTGAACGGGCAACTTCTTTTATCTCAGCATCAGTTCCCGGTTCTTGACCAGCAAACTGGTTGCAAGGAAATGCAAGAATCTCAAGCCCTGCCAGGAGGAACACAGTATCTAGAGTTAGTACTATTAAAAAAAATCAAAATGAAATAAAAAATCGATCTTAAAGAGTAGCTAATAGACCTTGGGTTTTGTATTTCTCATACAATACATCAAGTTCCTTGTAGTTGGATTCGGTAAGACCACTGCATATACCAAAGAAACGAATCAATGCAAGAAAGAAATAGTTACGTGCAATACTATTGAATACGAAGAATGAATTGACTAAAGCTATACGAAATTACTGCAAACAACAATGAGACAAAAATGTCAATATGGCATAACCAAAACCAGCAGTCAAAGCCTATGAACATATGAACCTTGCTATTCTTCCCCAATCTTCATCCCTGGTTTCTCCTGCAAGGGCTCACATTTACATGGATAGAATACCTTGCCGGAGAAAGTACAGAGCATAGCCTGGTAGAAGAAGATCACACTTTGTACACACACATATTAAAGCTGATGAACCCTCGTACTGTTTCAGTTCCATCTAGATCACTAGTCCTTCCATATACTAGATCTATACAATTCTACTTCAAATTCTCTACATAGACAATAAGATTAGAGTTAGACAAGTACTCTTTGGAAGCAACATTGACAATCAGAAGAACCTTTCCAGCATAGTCTTTCAAGGATACATCATTTCCTTCAATATCCTGTAAATCCAAATTGAGAGGAAAAGTTAGATATTCATAAACAGGGGAAAACACGTGGATGAACTCGAATCTAGAAAACGAGAACAACACGGAATTGAGAATACAAACAAAAGAAAAATGAAATTTAATGAACAAGCACACTCCTTTGAGTAAGAGATCGAATAGACATCATATTCAAGGACAATTACAAACAAAAAAGAAAAGGCGAAAAGTACAGAGCCATCAACAATTACTAGTTTTAAAACCATAAATCAGGTCTTAGAATTGGACAACCATAGCCTATCTGAACTCTCAATCATCTGGTTTAAAAGTTACCTCACACTAGAATTATACTATCATAACAAAATGATCAGGAATGAAACAAAATTCATGACTAGCAAGTAAACAATCTTTGTAAACACCCATCAATGATTCCATCCACATTAAAATATGATTAAAACCCAGACAAAAAAAGTAAGAAGAAAATGAAGGAGAAATCAAGAAGCAGCTGGAATAAACATAAAACATTCAGCCCACTAAGATTTCACCAGAACAATAAAACAAACAGATGATGAACACCACAAAACCCATAACCAAATATACTCCAAACGGGAAAACAAATGAAACTCAGATTGGCAAAATGAATATTATCACTGAATCAGCAAAAAAAATAAAATAAAGAGCTAAACTAAAAGCATGATTTCTTTTACCTTGACAGTGAAGTCATAAATGGAGTTAGGCGCTTCTGCAGCCATGTTTTGAAAAGAAAGAGTAGTAGTAGTGATTGGTTTTGTTTAAGGAAGAAGATTAAGTAGAGAGACAAACCCAGAATTAGGATTGAGAATAAGTTACTCAAACTGATATTAGACATATATTTATACTCTAGGAAAACTATGTAAAACAAAGAGAAAGTCTCCGTGTGAAAATAAAGGAAGAAAAAGATTTTGCAAGAAAAAAATTAGTTGTTGATTTGTTGTTGAACATCAATGTCAGCAAAAAAGTTCACTTATAGTAACTGTGTGTATGCAACAAAACTAATGAGTACTAATATCAGAAGCATTTCTTTTACCTACAGGTATTTCAGTTGGTATTTTTTATGCCCGACATTAGTACATCTGGCCTATACTCCCTGCTGATATACATTTTTGTACCTGGTCTTATCACTGTTTGTCTCATTCAATTTAGTCAACAACAATTCTTCATCCACCGGAAAAGAATTGTATGAAAATTATCTTCCGTATGATACCAATCTTTATCAGTGTAACGATCGGAAACATCCCCATACGTCTACTCCTGACACTGACGATTCAACAAGGCATGACAATGAACACCAAAGTGGGGTTTATTCACATTCCTCCTGCATCTCCTGTATATCCTAAAATTCTCCAGATGATGATCCTAGTCAGGACCGTCTTAACATGTTTGGGTGCTCTAGGCGAACCTAAAATAGGGGACTTTTTTATATGTTACTAGCAAAGACGCATGTGCGATGCACTTGCTGACTTGTCGTTACGTTATAGAACCTACAAAACATAGAAGTAACAAACGAAATACTTTTGAAGAAAGTCCGCCTTCGAAAGCAGTTGTTGGGAAGTTACAAATTGTATATTCAGGATTTTTATAGTTATTTTATTGATTGTATGAAGGGTGTATTACATATATAAATTGTGTTTTTTTTTTTGTTGTGGCCATTGTTACTACATTTGTACTGTTGGAGTATGTTATAAGCGAGATTAGAATCCTCAACATAGTTCTTGCTCACTAACCTTCTATTGTTAGTGAATAGGGTAAACGTCACTGACTGGTTTCATTGTCTATGTACATGCCAACAGATTTGGAGGGATTTCTCTTGGGCATGAACTATTCACCCTTGAAGTTTTACAGTGAGTTCTACTTTTGTATTATGTTTGTATGGTATCGGAAAACAATGCTGGCGAATTGTGCAATAAAATACGTAAGAGAAATATCTTACCAACAACAGTTCATGTCAGTATTTTAATTTTTTTATGGGATCAACTATGACTGTTGATTCCCATTTATGGATCAAATCCTGGTATTGATCCCATTTTTTATGGAACAAAAATAGGTGTTGATCCCATATAATATGGGATCAACTACTATTGTTGACCTTATTTCCTAGGATTAGTATCATTATGCTTGTAGTTTAAATGTTTTCATTTTATAGATATAAATTCTCCAAATGTTGAATTTGTGGTGCAATGGTAGCATGACTGACTCCATGTCAGATGATGCGTGTTCGATTCACGCCAAGTTCACTCGCTCGTATGTCAGTTTTTTATGTAAACTTTGGCTGTCGACTCCATTTACATGGATCAACTTCTACTGTTGATCCTTTTTTTTTGGATCAACATATACTGTTGATCCTTTTTTTTGGATCAACATATACTGTTGATCCTTTTTTTTGGATCAACTACTGTTGTTGATCCCTAAATTGGATCAACATATGTTGTTGATCTTTTTTTTGGATCAACATATGTTGCTGATCCCTAAATTGGATCAACATATGTTGTTGATCCTTTTTTTTTGGATCAACTACTGTTGTTGATACAAAATACCTAAACCAGTGGTGGTGGCGGTGGGTGGCGGCGGACTGGCGGTGATTGCATCAGTGGTTGTGGTGGTGGCAGCAGATGGTGGTGGTGATGCAATGGTGGTGGTGTGGGGGTGGGGGGGGGGGGCGGTGGTGGCGCCAGTGGTGGTGGTGGAGGACTGGTGGTGGTGATGCAATGGTGGTGGAGTGGTATTGGAATATTAGTGGTGGTGGTGGTTGGTAAGTGATGGTTGGTAGGTGGTGGTCGTTGAACTGTGGTGGTGGAATGGTAGTTGAATGTTGGTGGTGGTGGACGTGAGGTAGTCATAGTGGTGGTGATGGTGGTGGTACGGGTGAAGTAGTAGAGGAAGAAATTTGTTCCATTTTGAAATACAAGAAACTATTATATTGTGGAGGGTATTTAGGTAATCTAATTTTAAATGGATAAGGTTATTAAAAAGTATGGATATATTTATTGTTGTATAAGGATATATTTATAGGATGTTAAAACTAGGGACATATAATTAATATACCCGAGTTTTTACCCCCTCCTCAGTCTCACACTCAGTTTTACAGCAGGGAGAAGTGAAGAGGAAGAAGAAGAGAAAAATGTTAAGCTTTTTGCATCCACTCTCACTGTCACTCACTGTACGAAGGAGAAGAAGAATAATAAGAAGAATAAAAATTTCAATCTTACCTGATGCCTACTCACACTTCACTTTTACAACAATGAGAAGAAGAAGGAGAGTAAGAAGAAGCAGAATTCGGAAATTCTCTAGATTCTTACCGGAGGAAATCACGGATATTTACAAGGTTACCCGTCAAGTCAATTATAAGATTCAGATGTGTTTCTAAATTTTGGCGTCATCGATTTCAAAACCCTAATTTCATCAAAAATCATCTCAACCATGCAATTCGAATCAACAAATTCAACATCTTGCTTCCAACGTCAATTACCTTAGTGTTCTATTATCAACATCATCAACATTTTTAGGTCATGCTCTTTGTAGATGGGGAAAAACGGTTTGCTGGTTTTCTAGGAAAGTGGAGAATCGAGCGTGCTGTCGAGACTCCTCAATCTAGCGAGCTGCTGAACCTCACACAGATGCACCGCTGAAAATTGGGTACTTAGATTCGGGAAATCAACCTGTATGACTCCGGCCTAAACCAAGACAATGGCCGTTCCAGAGTCAATTCGGTCGCAAATATGAAGATGGGTTGATCTGTAGGAGGGAAGCTGGGAGTTGTGTGGGATCAGTGATGATCGAGGATTGTGGGTGTGTTGAAGGTTTCTGTAGCATAGTGTATGTACCTATGTACCAAATAATCTCCATCAGTGTATCTTTGTTTTCGCACCGCCAGATGTACCTTAATCTGCAACATCAAAATTTGCAATTCAGTCCAATACTTAAGTTCCATTGACGCATATACAATCAAAAGGGAAACATTTGGTTGATTTGATATAAACTAATAGGTAACAGTTTCCAAAGATAATGAAATTTATGAAAAAGAATTCAGGATGATTTTATCTTGAATGGTTGGGCAAATATTTGAAGAGAAGCTGCACACATACGTCGAATAAAACCTTATTTAGAAATCACATTTTTTTTCTGACTAAAAAATAATAATTAACACTCGTTGCTCTGCGCTCAACCACCTAAATTTTGTCGGCATTGATTTATGCATATTTTTTTGCTCTTGTTGTGAAATTTACTTGGTATTACAAACTGCATATTTTAGTTCTGCTTATAATTTACCTTGACAGTGAAGTCATAAATGGATTTAGGCGCTTCTGCAGCCATGTTTTGAAAAGAAAGAGTAGTAGTACATTGGTTTTGTTTGAGGAAGAAGAATAAGTAGAGAGACAAACCAAGAATCAAGATTGAGAATAAGTTACTCAAACTGAGATTAGACATATATTTATACTTTAGGAAAACTATGTAAAATAAAGTCTTTGATTGAGAATCTTTGTGAATAAAAGGAAAGAAAAAGATTTTGCAAAGAAAAAAAAAATAGTTGTTGATTTGTTGTTGAATATCATTACCAATGTCAGCAGATAGATTACTTGTTAGTAACAGTGTGTATGCACCGGAATTAATGAGTACTAACTAATATCAGAAGCATTTCTTTTACCTCCAGGTATTTTAGTTAAGAAGAAATGACCCATACTGGATCTGGTAATATACATTTTAATACCTGGTGTTATCAATATTTGTCTGACTCAAACTGGTCAACAGTAATTCTTCACCCACTGAGGGATCTCAAACATTGATATGAAAATCTAGAACTAGTGATCCCATGATATTAACTGTCTAGATTAATACCTTGGTTGTTTGGATTTGAATTATCTTGCCAAATGTCTGATCGTTTTTTTCCTTCCCTTTTTCTGGATGTCTGACTCATGGTCTGACTCAGCTTATACATGTCATGTGACTCGAAGAGATTCGATACCTGTTTTTGTTGGATACATCTTTGACTGGATTTAATAGTTTTTCTGTATATATATTAGTTCTATTTACTAATTTTGATTCAGACATGCTGAATCGGATCTAAAAGAATCAGTTGAGTTAGGGGAAGAAAAAAATACAATAACCTGTGTCATGTCTCTAAAAAATGATGTGCGTAAAACTACTCGATAGCAATTTGCTAGTTTCGTTCGTAGGGGGCGTCGACCACCCACATTCAGGAAGGCAGGTTCACACGGTAATGGCCGTACATGCATAATCTACCAGTCAGTTATATAGAAATTACTAGCATCAATCACCTCCATTATAAAAATGCGATGTCCAACTCCAATATACTATCAAATCAAATCGGTGTCTTATCTAAATATAAGTGTGAAAAGAAAGGATCTATTTATATAGACTTTGTAGTTAACGTGTGGGTGTTGTTTTCTTATGCATATACGGCCAATCATAACAAAATATATGCAATCATACAAAATGAGACTGAAATTTGGAAAGAAGAGAGGGCTTACCTGTTTCTCCGGTGAACAATCGAACTCCCACAGCCAATCATAGATTATTATCTCTGAACATTTTGTTCATCCGTTCATCAATTAGGCTCCTTAAATCAATGGTCCTAACCAGTAGTTATGCCATAGAAGTTTGTCAGGCCACAAATCACTGCTAGAAAATTCCTGAAATGGTTAAACAGACACAAAATGCTTAAAAGAAAAAATCTAAACCTAGCACTAAAACTTAAAAGAAAATATGCTTCACAATCAAAAGTGCTAAACTGGTACAAAGAGAAAGTTAAAGCATCCAAAGTAGACTCTTCTGAAAACACATTTCTTTTTCTGCTTGGTATTTACACAAACAGTTAAAGTGTGTCAAAAAAAATCTAAATTGGGAATAACTCAACAATTTTACTAGGATAGGATGTAAAATAAATGAAATTGGGAAATCAAAATTTTGGAATTCAGATGTAGTAGTTGTACCTGGAGTAAATTGATTACCACTGTGTATGAATTTTGTGGAGCAGCTAGTTACGATGGCGTTGCTGGCGTAGTGGTGCTGGTGATTATTACGGTGGTGGTGCTATTAATTTAATTGTGGTGGTGTTATGAATTTGATTATGGTGGTGCTGGTGGCGGTGGTGCTGGTGCTGGTTACGGTGGTGGTGATGTTGTTGACGGCGAAGAAGTGGTTCTTGGCGAGAATACCGAGTTAGGAATGAATGGCCGTGGTTTAAATTTTCGGACGAAAACAAAATGAAAACACAGAGAGTGGTGGTGGTGCTGGTGGTGACAGTCGAAATGGTGGAGGGCAAGAGGAGGAGGGTGGTGGTGAAAAAGAAGTGGGATTCAGTTTCAGAAGTGGAGGAGAGTTTGTGTCGCATTTCAAATTGGAGGATAGAAAGCATATTTCGATCTTTCAAACAAAAAAAAAATTTGCCTATTTCCAAGGATTGACGGGAGTGTTTTTCAATGCTCCGTTGGCGGGTTGTTAGTTGGTTATGAATATAAAAACTCAGTATATGTGGGTTGGTAGTTGGTTATGATTTAAAATCCGCCGAAAAAACCCAATAAATACATAGCCTTGATAAAAAAATTTAGAAACTAATATGCATGTATACCATTGAATGAATAAAAACATTCACGAAATGTGTATACACCATTGAGGCGAGCGAGGGAGAGCCACAAGCATTTACAACGTCTACTATCGGGAAGGTTAATTCCAAAAATATACCGACTCTTCTCTCTAGGAGAAATATCATAATTAAAAGGTAAAAAGAATCACATTATTGAGCACGAATGAAAAACAAAACATATCATCTAACTAAAACACCTTGCCAATGTTAGGGTTCTCTTGTTGTATTTGTATTACAACTACAACTAGGACCTTTATTGTAATTTGTATTATAACTACAACTAGTACCTTTATGTAATTTGTATAACCTAATAAGTAAACTAACAAACTAACTCCTCTTCAACAAAATATATGTTGTAACGACGATACAGTGAGCTAACTTCAAACTACTTATATCAACGTGCCTTGATTATGACCTACATAATTTTTTTCTCTTTTTATCATGCAAAAACAACTTTCATAACGTAAGTTTGTTTACATATCTTAAACTGACAAGCTAATTGATCATCCCTGATTGTATTACTAAACTTGTCTGGGATATTACCAAAGTAATCAAAAGACAGTCTGTCAGATCAGAAGTCTTAGCTATTACATGAGCAGCATTGTTAGCTGATCTTTTGACATGGTTCACCGTAAAACAAGAAGCAGAAAATAACAGATGCATTATTTCATCTACTATTCCTTGGTTCATCCACTGAATTGAAGGACTGGCATTTTTGATAAAGTTAATTACACTGAGACGGTCACTTTCTAACACCACTTTCTTTAAGCTGCAATCTCTAGCGCATAATATTGCTTCCTTCATAGCCAGACACTCAGCTTGCTCTGGATCTATTCTTCCATCACAGTATCTGCCTCTGATGCCCCAGTAGTTCCCTGTTGAATCACGAATTACTAATCCAATTCTAAAATATTTAGTATGATAATCAAAAGAAGCATCCATGATGATCTTAAATTCATATGCTTGTGGTGGAGACCAAATTTCCTGCTGTTTTTGTTTTGTAACCTCAGTTGTAGAAAAAACATTGATTCAACATATTGTTAATCGAGTGAACTGTGAAACGTAAGTTCTGATTTTTATTTTCAAAAACTTTTGAGCATCTGTTCTTCCAGAGGTACCAAGCAGTGATCATAAGTTTCAAAGTCCACTGAGTTCTATCCTGCTGATTCAAATTAGAACCAACTAGAAATCCAGTCAGTCACTTCCATTTGTTGTTGCTGAAGAACTTCCACATTTATGTTCATTTCCAACCAAACTGATCTAGAATAATCACATTCAATCAGTAGGTGTTGTAAGGTTTCTTGTGCTTGAAAGCATCTAGGGTATATTGTTTCTATAATGGGATTGTAACTATTTAGTTTTACTCTAGTTGGTACGGTTCTTCTAAGGCACTTCCAAATAAATAACTTGACTTTATGTGGGGCATCTGAATTCCACAGTCGTCTCCAGTTAATAGTTGAAATTTCCCTGTTATTTTGCTTCATGTTTGTTAAAGCTTTATATGTTGTTTTAACTGAAAATTCACCATTCCTACTTGGTTCCCATATGAGTTTATCAGTTTCCTGTTGAACTAATTGCATCTGCAAGACCAATTTAGCTATTTCTTCTGTAAAGATCTCACAAACTAATTATGTGTTCCATCTTCTTGGATGTTCTAACATTAGATCAAAAACATATATTATTCTAGCCGGTTCACGAAAAGTATCTTTAGGGGTTGGAGTTGAATTTAAACCTATTTCCCATTTATCATACCAAACTAGAATTTTGTTTCCATTTCTAACATCCCACCTATGAAACTTTCTCAAATAATGAAGTCCTGTTTCAAGACCCTTCCAAATCCATGAGGAGATATAGGAGATTCTTGGAGATGAAGAAAATTACATAATGAAGAGTACTTAGCTTTCATAAGTTGTACCCAAGGTTCGTCCTCTTCAGCACATAATCTCCAAGCCATTTTGGTGATTAAGGATACGTTAAATTGTTCTAAGTTTCTAAAAACCAAACCACCTTCATCTTTGGAAACACATATAGAATTCCATGCAGCCAAATTCAACCCCCTGTTAGATTTATGGCCCCACCAAAACTTCCTTCGAGCTGAATCTAATTTGTTGACAAGATTTTTGGGAAGCCTAAAGTTACTCATATAGTGAGTAGGAATGGAGTTCAGAACTGACTTGACCAGCGTTGATCTAGCAGCCTGGTTAAAAGTTTTAGAGCACCAACCTTGGAATTCGTTTTCATAAGAGTCTTGAATGGAGCTGAATGAGTTCAATTTTGATTTCCCTGGTAGGATAGGTAATCCATGATCTACATAATATGGTAATCCATTATGCCAAATCAACTTTGACAAGGAAATCAAGCATCACAAATAAGCTATTACTGTAGAGACAACTTACCAAATCCATCGAACCAAACAGGAAGCCAGGTACTTAGCAAAAAGGCATTTCATAATCGAAAAAATTGTAATTACATCCTACTGGGTTAATGCGGGCTTAAATCCGAAAACGACAGACCCGTAGCGGGCGGGTTAAAACCCGAACCCAAAATTAGGCGAGTGGGGTTGGTTATGATAATAAAAACCCTGGTATTAGATGAAACCCGACTCGCCCGACCCATGTGCAGATCTAAATATAGGAAAACCACTGAGTGAAAGAGTTTCTATCGATCGTTATTATAGATATCGTTGGCGATATTATGAGTATCGCTGGCGCCATCAAACCCATCGCTCGATATAAATAATATCGCCAGCGATATTATGATTATCGAATGCAACAGCTATTTCCCCTTGCTGGTTTTTATATATACGCTCTTGTACATCTTCAAGTTACTCACACCTGCTTCTACATATAATTCACCAATTTCTCTATCTCTATTTTAAATTTTAAATTTCATACCCATCAATGGAGAGATCCAATGAAAAGAAGAATGTTATTATAAATCGGTTTAGATTACATCAAGAAATGCATCAGAGGAGGTTGCAAGAACTTGACGATTAGGAAGCTGAAGATAATAAACTAATTGACACTTTGATGCTTGTACATACCGGCCAAATACCTAGAGTTCCATAGCCACAAGAAGTATTCTCAAGAAGATATATGTATCGAGGGAGCGAATTTTACCACCAAAAGCTGATGCACGATTATTTTCTTCCCAATTATCTGTACTCTGATCAAAAATTTCAAGGTCGATTCTGCATGCCTCTTCCGGTCTCCTCTCTTGGATTGCATTATCAATCCAACATGAGAGGCTACTTCCTTGTTGATTGTAATGAAGCGTTCTGCCAACCCTTTTGCACGACGACAATTGATGTTCATGGTTTGTACTTCATATTTATGAAATATATGGTGTTACCATGTCGTTGTGCACCATCGCTACAATCTTTGGTAAAAATAAATAAATAATTACACAATCAAAAACAAGATTTATGACAGATGGGATGCTTCATTATCCTCTAGCAATTAAAATGATACTAAATAAGGCAAACCCTAGCAAGTATGGCAAGTTATTATCCCCAAAAAAATTAATAATAAGATAGAGCCTTACAAAGGGACTTTTGGTGGAGTAAACAAAGAAATGCTAAGGGATATCACCCGAAATCTTACTCTTGCCTTTATAAACCACTTAGTAAAGGAGGATTGGGTTTCAGAAATGCTCACAAGTTTAACTTAGCACTGATAGTAAAACTAGCTTGGAGGTTACTTACAGAACCAAATGCTCTATGGATTATCCAACGCAAACCTAAATATTTTAGGAAATCCTCGGTATTTAGAGCTAAGCTTCCATTTAGGGGTTCTTGGATATGGAACTGTATACACAAGGGAGTCAAGTTAGTTGAACAAAATAGCATTTGGGAAGTAGGGGATGGACATAATACTAGTACAACCGTTGCCACGGTGGGAGGGCCGACAGAAGAAGAATCTGAAGATGGTGTTTGTTTGTGACTATTTTCGCCTCGTTTCAGAAAAAGTGATACTTTCGTCTTGTTTCAGGAAAAGTGATATTTTCGCTATGTTTAGAAAAAATGATACTTTCGCTCCGTTAAAAGAAAAGTGATATTCCGTCTTGTTTTAGAAACGGAGAGAAAGTATCACTTTTTCTGAAACGGAGCGAAAATATCATTTTTCCTGAAACAGAGCGAAAGTATCACTTTTCTTGAAACGGAATGTGAAAGTATCACTTTTCCAGAAACGGATAACTAGTCTATCCATAAACTACAATATGGTTGCATAATGTGTTATGCATAGTTCGTGGTGGTTTGCATAATGTCTATGCTTTTAATTTTCGAAAATTGTGCTTAAAGTGAAAGTATCACTTTTCTTGAAAATAGAGGGGGTACATATGTTCTTTTTTTTTGAAGCATGTACATACGTTTTATTAGTTGCAACCGAAAATTAGTTGATGCATAAACCAAAATATGACTATGTAAAGTATTGTGTATCCTTTGTGGTGGTTTGCATAATGAATATACATTTAATTTTCTAAAATTGTGCCTAAAATGATAAACATCTCCAAATGTTTCGTAAAAACTCTAAATTTGATAGTGTTGTTTGTACTCGTTAAGTAGATTTTTTATAGGCTTTCCAACGAGATAAAATTCGTAAAATTCCAAAGCACGAATTTTTAAATATGTTATATTAAAGTTTGCTTTCCAATTACACTCCTAAAAACATAGGATACATGAGTTATTGTAATTGACCAAAAGGGAGGGAAATTTTTGGATTATCAGGTACATACTACCAAAAAAGATCCAATCTTTTTGTGTCAATTGATCACTTAAACTTTACAAAAAAAGTGACCGTATAAAGACACTCTCGCGCTTCGCTTGGTCGGCCAAATCATGCAGAGAGATCCTAACCACTCCCAATTATTCTGATGCTTTAGCTTTCCATAGCGAACAGATTAATGTCATCACTTCCAGAAACAACATAAGTGGCGACGCAAGTGAATTTTACACAAAATAACCCAAACAAAGGTGAGTTCACAAGTACATATGAAAAACAACGAATTCATTTATATCTTCTTAGGTAGCCACGTATGTATTCTAACAAGATATTACGATCCCTAAATTGACTTAAGGAATATAGATTCAGGTGAATTTCTCCAAAAGCTCGTCGATGACTTTTCTTCCTTTTAAGGATTATAGAATAATAGAATACGTAATATCTCGTCGAAGACTTTTCTTCTTCTTAGGTCAAGTCTTCAAAAACTTATCACTAACAATTCCAGCAAGCCCATATGTAAGAAATACCCATATAAAAATTATGCTCAAAATTATTTCCGGAAGTCCCAGAAAAGTGACCGGAAGTTGGCCAACAAACGTCGCCGGTCAAACGAGTCAAGACGGGTCAACTCAGAAAGTCAGGCCGAGTCAGGGTGCTAGTTAGGTGAGTTAAGACCGGGTCGGAACAGTGATGTTAGGAGTCTTAATCAGCTAAGTCAGATCTAAGTCAGTGCTAACTCAGCTGACTTGGTTCTAGGCCAAAGCTCTTTTTTTTTTCACGACCACAATCTCTGTTGCGACATAATTGTGCATCACCGCTTCACAGGCAGCCATGTTGGCGCTTCATTCCTCCCTAGGCTCAGTTTCAGCTTCAATTTCATCTCCACCTGCAGCTGCAATTCTTCAGTCTTCAGTAGCTTATTCTGCTCCATCTTGAACCCATCTAAACACCACCATTGCAAACCTCTAAGAACTCAAACACCACCAGCACAACAACTTCTTGGTGATGCAACACATCAACATCATTACAAAACTACCTGCAAGTCCAGCTCAGGCCAATTCCATCTCTTGTCACAAGCATCCACTGCAACTCCATTCATAACATTCAACACCAATGAAATTCAATTACAGCTTCATATGTTCCTGCGATTTCAGTTCACCAGCAAACCACCAAGTTCACTACTGCATCAGCAACTCGGCAACATTTCCACCAGCAAATCTCAATACTACCAGATCCTCAAAACCCATCTATGTCTCATGTATTCTGTCAACTGACCATCACTTACAACTGCATCTGCATACCAGACCATCCCATCTCAGGCACTCAACAACACACCCTGCTGCAGCTGCAATCAGTCAATTATCACTGCCTGATCTTCCATTACTGCATCATCTGTAACCTAAGCATTCATCTAAGCTGCATAAACTGCTAGTAATTGACCACCATTTCACACCACCAGAACTGCAGCCTTTGCAAGTAGCATCTAACCTCATTTCGAGCACATTGAATGAACCTAAGAAAAACCAATCCTATTTTGTATATAACATCTCAAACAAAGAGATTACCACTTGACAAGGTTGGTATTGGTTAGAAATTTGAGTAGCGAACAACAATGGGAGGAATTTTATCACAGATCCCATGATTCCTAAACAGAAAAAACAAGAAATATTATTTCAAAATCAATTCAAAAGAAAGAATAAATTGGGGAAAAGTTTAAAATTAGGGGTATTCAAGAACATATTCTGAGAGTCCTCTTTTCTTGATTGCACAGGGTAAAGGCACTGCACCAACTATATTTCCGTTAAGAGTACTCAGACCACCATCTCAGCCCAACATCTTCTTCTTACCTGACACCAGCATAACCACCACTTCAATTGAATCTCCCTTCTTCAGTGCACTGAGAACAACCATCAGAACACCCATGGAAACAACATATTCATCTTCTCAGGATACCTACAATTCAGTTCTTTAACCTGTAACACAAATTCAAGCTACCATTCAACCAAAACCCCCAACAAATCTGTACCCATCTTCTTACATACACTGTTGACCTTCTTGTTGGACAATCAGAAATTTGAATTCTTTCTGTGAAATTTGGAGTTTTGATATGATCAATGAATGAAAACAGTATAAGAAAAGAAGATTTTAAATTCGAAGGATTAAATTGAAGATACCCAACCTTTTCTTCTTGATTGAAGCCGCGAATGAGACAAGAATGTTGTTATTCTTTGTCTCTGAAATTAGCAGCATTTCATACCAACACAACCAGCGCGTACAATCCACTCATTCCTTCTTATTTGAGTCTCAGAGCTCTGAATTTGGATCCAATTCCTCAGACCTTTGTTAGCCACAGCACCACTTCATCATCCCTTACTTGCAAATGTTAGAAAAAACGCTTTAAAATTACCAATTTTTCCATGGACTATGTTTTGATCCCTAGACCTATTGCCCATTAATTGTTTTTTCTTTTGAATAGATAAAACAATAGTCCCACATTGACTAAAATCTAAAGAGTTTTAGACATAAATACCATAGAATTGGCTATAAGGGCATGGTGGCTCTCTAAAAGAGTCACAAACATTATACCTGCAAGTGCACAGGGTCTAGTGTATAGAACAGGGCGAGCAGGGTCTCTCCACAGAGACAAGGTGTGAGTGAGTTGAAACTACAATTTAACTAGTCAAGGGATTAACAATAGTCTCTTAAGCATGAGTTGCATCACAATCAACACAGTTTTTATTCTAACTACAATGGATGCCTGACATACACTGTGAGAGCAAAGTATTGAGCACTACCTTAGGTGTCAGATAAGGGAGAAGTGTCAAGTCTACCACTTACCTTAGGTGTTTCACCAATGGATGATTCAATCACAACTAAAGTATCAATCCGGAGCACTAACTGTCTAATTAAGCACAACTAGTCAAGGGATTAACAATAGTCTCTTACGCATGAGTTGCAGCACAATCAACACAGTTTTTATTCTAACTACAATGGATGCCTGACATACACTGTGAGAGCAAAGTATTGAGCACTAAGATCAAATCTATCATACAACAGTTTAAGCATTCAAGAGCAATATAAATAACGTGAATAATATAGCAGAAAGCTAGGGCTTCATCTAAACCCTAGTGAACTATTTAGAACATCATAACATCATAAACATGAACTGATATTGAAAACAAAAATTGGAATTGAACTTGACTCTTGAGCTTGGCTAACCCAAGTCTCAATTGGTGCTCTGGCTAGCCCAGGCATAAGCCTTTACATCACACCCACAGTCCCCTTTTTATACCCACAGACCCAATTTGGGTTTTCCCCCAAATTACAAAATTAGGGTTTGGTGAAAATCAAAATTAAATCAAAATAATCCTACCTAATGTCACTGAATCTACTCAATAACACTCACCCATGCCTCTATTTCTAGTTGTAATCATCAATTCCTAAGAATCCCCAATTTGTAAAATTAGGGTTTCCTGTTGAGAAATAGGAATCGAAATTACTCACCTAACAGCTCTGATTTCTTCCCAATAGTCTCGACCCATGCTTCCTCAACGTCTTCTGCTCCTTCCCATGCTTCAATTACATCCATCTCATCAACTTATTTCACCAACTCCACAGCTAGGGATTAGAGGTGTGAAAATGGGTGAAATTAGTCGCTGAGAGGGATATAAGACGTGATATAGGGGATGGGTTTAGTTGGTAGGAGCCATGATGGCTTTCGTGGTGGATGTGTTGGTGGCAGAAGGAGCAGGTGGTGGTGATGGCGTACGAGTTCTGCAGACGGAGAGGGGAAGAAGATGGATTCGATGGTTTTGGGAGAAGGGTGTGTTTGGCGATGGGTATAGGTGTTCGATACTTGGGTGTTAGGCGGGTTCAGCGAGGTTTGATGATCTGTGACAAGGAGCGATGGATGGGAAGATGGTAGGTGGATCCAACGGCGATACGGAGGTAAGCGTGGAGCGACCGTCGGATGAAGGGATGTAGCAAAACGGACGACCCAAGATGGAGATGGGCGTTGCGATGTAAAGCGGGGGCTTCGGAGTTTGATGTGTGATGATGGAGCGACCGTAGGATGCTGAAATGCTTCGATCTGACGGCTGAAATCCGAGACGGGCATGGATAGTGGAAATGTGTTTGAGTAAGGGTTTTGGGCCTTGGGTATGCCAAGCCCATATCTTCTTTAAGGACAATTCTTCTTCTTCAAGCCCACTTCTAGCCTTTTGGTCTTGTGCACAACATTCTTCGCGGCTTCCTTGTGTGATTCCTCTTGGCTTCCACCACTTTTCTGCTCTTTTTGCTCTGCTATTCATCCAAACTTTATTTATTACCTAAAAATGCAAAATTAGTTAATAAAAATATTTATTCTTGAAAACAAAGAAAATACAGAATATGGGATAAAATGTAGAATTAATGCACAAAAGATGAGTTAAATGCCAACAAAAAGATATAGAAATATGCACTTTTTAGGACTCATCAGGGCATGGCCCTTGGGTCATTATACTTTTGTGCTAGGGAAAGGTTGCCTTTCCCGTACGCGCGGTGCTTCGCATAGAAGCACGCACGCCGCCGTCCGTCCGGTCGGGTTCGGGTGTGGGTATGGGTTCATTAGATCCTATTTTTTTGGTACGTGTTTTACACACATGTAGAAGAATCTTCTTCTTTGTATGTACGTGTTTGTCTTGCTTTCCTTGTCTGCACATGTTTGTCCTGGCTTTCTTGTCTGTACGTATTTGTTTTGGGTTTCTTGTCCGTACATGTTTGGCTTGGCTTCTTGACAACACACTGCTCTAAACCTGACAAAAGCAACACTGTTTTTAACCCAACATTACCAGTATTTCTTTCATACGCATGGTTTGGTTGCATGCTTTTTTCCTCTCGTTTGTAACGTCTTAAACACTATATAAGGGAGGAGTGGCAGGCGATATTTCTGTCATACGCATGGTTTGAGCTCATTTGACACACCACAGAGAAACATCTCTTCTACTCTCCCTCTGTTTTTCTGTAAACATCTCTTCTACTGTTTTAAGTTCTGCCAAGCTCTAAGGGTACCCTCATTGTATGCTACATTGAGGGGTACTAACTGTAGTTGTATCCTGGAGGTGACTCGCCAACTGCTGTAGCATCTCAGAGGAGTGGCAGGCGATATTTCCTTTAGGACAGCGTAGTTTACGTGCCTCTACATTTTCTATGCAGCAACATCAGCAACATTATTTTGAGCTAAGTATCTTCTTCTCAGTTACATTATTAGTACTTTCTCCAACAGAAAATTGGTATCAATCATCAATTCTTCACCAACCCATCTTTGTTCTTCTTGTTCTTCAATTGCAGTTACAGCCGAAACCCTAATTTCATCAATTTCTTCATCTGATCTTACAGAGCCATCACAGCATCACCAGATCCACCAGTGTTTCCTTCTGAATTTGAAACCATTCTTCGAACCCACCTTCACCAACTCAATCACCATTAACACACCTTCTAAATCCCTGAATTTCTTTAATCTCAATTCTTCTCAAATTCTGAGTTCATCGAGCACCACCATCTCCCGTAGTTGATTCTCTGAGTTTCATATACAAACTTCAACCATCTTATTTTCGATTTCTTCTCTCGGACAGAACAACAGCAACAACAACAAGAAGAAATCGAGAGGAGGAAGAAGAAGATGAGAGCAGTTTCGAATCTTTCGATATTAACTTGGAGGAAAAAGAAACTGAAGGAGAAAGAAGTAAAACGGAAAGAAAAAAACAAAAACAAAAACAAATTGAGGTCGATCCCGCAACCGCTAGACGACTTTAGCCTGTATTTTACTAAAATACCCCTTAACAATTACAACATTTCCAACCTCCGTGTCCTTTTTCTGCTTACAAAATGTACGTGATTAAGCATCGTGTTGTGTTTATATTTATGCTAGTTTTAGTGAGAAATAAATGCATGGAGGGGCTCTTTAGTCCTTTCATTGTTGATTGAAAAAATTTGGGACACCAAATTTTTTTTTATGAATTGATCGATTAGGATTTATAAAAAAGTGACCATATAAAGGTCTCCCTCGCTTCGCTCGGTCGGCCCAATTAATTTATGGGAAGATAACTGGATGCCAGACTTAGATGGAAATATGAGCCAGTTTACAAATGCTAATGACTCTTATTTAATACTTGTGATAGATCTTATTGGTCGAATCACCAAAAAGTGAAACGAAACATTAATTCACTCTTTATTTCCTGGATATATAACAAGGAAAATTTGTGGGATTAGAATAGCTTTTAATAGGAATGAAGAGACTAAATCGTATAAACTTAGATGGCTACTCACAACATCGGGCAATTTCACGGTTAAATCCATGTACTCAAAATTAACAAAGAGAATAATTAATAGTTATAACTTAGATTTATCAGACTCTTTTTGGATGGGATTATGGGCTTTAGATCTGACACGGAGAATACAAATTGTCACAAATGCCTCCAGGATGCAGTCTCTACTAACCTTAAGTTGTCAAGATTTATGACAGATGTTTCTCCCAAATGTTCATTTGGGTGTGAGGATAAAGAATATTTAGAACACTTGTTTTTTCATGTCCTTATGCAAAATCAGTTTGGGCTATAGGTCCCAATCCTGCGGAAGTAAACCTTAGTATCTCAAGATTGGATGGAAAATCCCAGTTCTATTATACCCATAAAAATTATACTAAACAAAGTTTGGTTTATTTGGAAGGAAAAATGTAATAGAACTTTTGAACAGAAACAAAAATCTCACCTACAACTATCTATAGAAATACAGAGACATTTGGATTTTTGGCGTAAACAGAAATTTAATGATAAAACCACCTGTAACAATCTTTCTAAAAAACCCAAGGAAACTTGGAAGGCCCATATAATTTCAAAGAGCAAAATTAATATAGATTAATATAGAGCATGGATTTCAAAAGATGTACCAGTAAATTTTTCCTTAATTCTTAGAAATGATGCAGGTAGCTTCAAACAAAGAAGGGCAGGACCTACCTCATCAACAACCCCATAAGAAGCAGAAGCACTATGACTTCTTCAGGCAATAAAATGGGCAAGAGAATGCAGATTTACAAACTTTAGTATTGAAGGAGATTGCAAGAATCTTTTTGATTACTTGAATGGTTTATCTTCTATCTTAACTTGGAAAAATCAGAATATCACGGAAGAAGTCAAACATGAAATTAGTTTTTGTCCAAATCTTTTTGGTTTTTTCTTTGTTCCTAGAACAACAACCAATGTGGCTGATATCCTAGCTAAGGAAGCTAGAACTTTTACAACTTCTCTTAATCGGGTGACTGTTCCCCCCCTTCTTGTATCGTGCAAGTTCTAGAAATAGATAAATCAAATGTTAGGGAAGACTCTGTAATCCCGGAAGTGATACACTCACCGACAGTTTCTCCCTATTTTCATCCCGAGAGGGAAATGGACGGCTCATGCGGCGTTTTCAGCATTTGGATCGTCAATGGGGTAAAGTGGGGCCCAACCATCTATTAGAGGCGGGATTTTGGTCGGTCAAGCTAGCATTTTCCGTGTAATAATTGCAGAAATTACCCAAGTTGGCATGCATGTCTTTCAACACCGAAGTGTCGAGAGGGATGAAATCACTAGGCACTGCAATTTTCTGGTGTGTTTTGGGATTATCGTCGTTGATGGGTTCTGCTCTAAAGCCAGCCAAGAAATTCAGAAACCATTGCAGAACTGCATATTTTAGTTCTGCCAGAGCCTGTGGGTTTTGATTGGATTACAAACTTAGCTTGCATCACTCTGCCATCAGACTATGAGATTTATGTGCAAACTAGCAATTCCAAAGACATTCATTCCTGTAATGCTGCCCCGTTATGCAGCATTACCGACTGGTAGTTCAAACAGTACGCTTATAAAAATCCAAGAAAAGCTGTTCCAAAATATTTCCATTTTATTTCCCATAGTAAAAGGGTCATACATACATACATACAATATGATAACAAGTATAAGAGAAGAGCAACTAACAGTAAATCAAGAACCAAACTTTCAAACTGTAAACACAAAAGGTAATCCATTTTTATTTGAACTCACTGACACAATGTTATATTTATTCATACATGGAGTGAGATTGCAGCTCCATAATTTATCTCTAGGGAGCTGATGCTGAAACTGCCAAAAGGCCTTGGATGTCTTTCTGAAAGGACAAGCAAAACAAAAGAAAAATCAGATGCCATATAATCATATTACAGGCACAGGTACGACTAAAGAGATTTAGTTTCGAACCTCAATTCTGAGTGGACCTGTGGTGGGAGCATATCTGTCAACAACCTTTCCCTCTTTGTTTACGAGAAACTTTGTGAAATTCCATTTGATTGCATTACCAAATAACCCACCTTTTTGTGATTTGAGATACTGGTAGAGTGGTGCGGCATCCTTCCCATTAACATCAATCTGAGATAGTAAAAGATGTATTGAGCTCTATTCTAGTACAGAGTATTTTTAACTGATCTATTGCATATAAACGGTTCGTTTGCTTTAATGGTAGGGGCAATATCAGTAAGCTCATTCATTCTGCTTACTAAACAAGCAAAGAGACTGAAGAAGAAAAAGACACTGACCTAAACTCAAACACAATATGGGTTTAGGCTACATCTTTCGTAATTAGGTGTGTACCTTAGCAAATACGGGAAATTCGGCTTTGAACTTTGAACAGGCAACTTCTTTTATCTCATCATGAGTTCCCGGTTCCTGACCAGCAAACTGGTTGCAAGGGAATGCAAGTATCTCAAACCCTGCCAGGAGAAACACAATATCTGGAGTTAGTACTCCCAAAATCTTATCTATAGAATTTAGACATGATATAAGAAACCGATCGTTAGGAGTAGATAATAGACCTTGGGTTTTGTATTTCTCATACAATTCATTCAGTTCCTTGTAGTTGGATTCAGTAAGGCCACTGCACACAACAAAGATCAATGCAAGGAAAGAAAAGATTTAACAAATAGTTTTAGACTTATTTGGAATTATAGAATACGTAATTACTGCAATCAACAATCAGAAAAAAACGTAAAATGGAAAAGCGAAACTAGCAGTCAAAGCCTATGAATGGCTCCATTGCTAACTGCATATCGAAGCCTGCTAATCTTCCCCATCTGCATCCCTGACTTCTCCTGCAAAGGCCCACATTTCATGGGTAGAATATAACTTGCAGGAGAAAGTACTGAACGTAGCCAGGTAGAAGATCACTTTGTACGCATATTAAAGCTGATGAACCCCCCGTATGGTTTCAGTTTCATCTTACAGTACTATCCATTCAATCTAGTCCATCATGTATATATTCAAGCTAAGGTGAGTCCAACTAGATTTATTTCATTTCTACTTTGAATGTTCTATATTGACAATAAGATTATCTAAATAAGTACCATTTGGAAGCAACATTGACAATCAGAAGAACCTTTCCAGCATAGTCCTTCAAGCATACATCAGCATCGTGAATATCCTGCAATCCAAATTAAGAGACAAAGCTAGTTATTCACATACAGTGGGAAACACCTGGATAAACTCGAATCTAGAAAATGAGAACAACTGAATCCAGAACATAAACAAAAGAAAAGAAAGAAAATGAAGTTTAATGAGCAAGCACACTTCTTAGAGTAAGAAAGCCAATAGACATCATATTTGAGATTTGACAAATTGAAGAAGAGACAAGGTATGAACGATTCAAGTACAATTGCAAAGAAAACAGAAACGCGAAAAAGATCAGAGCCACCAACAGTTACTACTTTTAAAACCATAAATCAACTCTCAAGCATCTGGTTTTAAAGTTACCTCGCACTAGAATTACGGTATCATAAGAAAATGGTCAGGAAAGAACCAAATTTATGACTAGTAGGTAAACCGTCTCTGTAAACACCCATCAATGATTCCATCCACATTAAAAAATGATTGAAACCAAGAAGCAGCAGGAATAAACATTAAACATTCAGACCACTAAGATTTCACTAGAACAATAAAACAAACAGATGATGAACACCACAAAACCATAACCAAATACTCTCCAAATCCAAAAAACCCAGATTGGCAAAATGAATATAATCACTGAATCAGCAAAAAAACAAAAAACATAGAGCTAAAGCATGATTATAATTTACCTTGACAGTGAAGTCATAAATGGATTTAGGGGCTTCTGCAGCCATGTTTTGAAAAGAAGGAGAAGTAGTAGTAGATTGGTTTTGCTTAAGGAAGAAGAATAAGTAGAGAGACAAACCCAGAATGAGGATTGAGAATAAGTTACTCAAACTGATAGTATTATTCATATATTTATACTTTAGGAAAACTATGTAAAACAAAGAGAAAGTCTTTGATTGAGAATCTATATAGAAAAAAATTAGTTGTTGATTTGTTGTTGAATATCATTGTCAATGTCAGCAGAAAGATTACTTATTGGTAACAGTGTGTATGCAACGGAATTTATGAGTACTAACTAATATCAGAAGCATTTCTTTTACCTCCAGGTATTTTTAGTTAGTTTTCTATCGGATTAAAAAAATGGACGGACCCATACTGTATCTGGTAATATACATTTTTACACTTGGTGTTATCAAAATATGTCTGACTCAAACTGGTCAACAATTTCCGAAACACTGATATGAAAATTTAGGATTAATGATCCAATGCTTTAGATTAATATTTGGATCAGAATTATCTGAGTGAGCCAAATGTCTGGTCGTTTATTTTTCTCCATTTCTGAATGTCTGACTCATGGTCTGACTCAGCTTCTACATGTGGCTAGTTCCCAAATTTTGGGCGTCGACCAACCACATTCAGGAAGGCAGGTTCACACGGTATTGCCGTATATGCATAATCTACCAGTCAATCACCTCCAACTCAAATGCGATGTCCAACTCAAGTGTGAAAGAAAGGATGTATATATGGACTTTGTGGGTGTTCTCTTCTTGTTTTCGTGCCAGTTGTGTTGTATGAACAGTCTAAAGGTCAATTCAGAGTTTTAAAATACAAGTACTCGTCTCCATTTGGTTTTAGACTTAAAATGGTAAGCATAGGACTTAAAGTGACCGACTGGTTGGCACAGAAAACCTGAGGACCCATAAGGCCGAGTTCAGATCTCATTTTCATACCATAAGCTTTGCAGTTATACCAGGATTCTAGATCATTTCCTTTTCGCAAGGTCAAATTATTATTTTATTTTAGACATAAAATATATATATGGCATTAACTAACTTCTTTTTCTTCCCATGATATATTATTACGTCGCAACAAAGTAGAAGAATGAGAAGCAGTACACTGCCATTCCTGCGACATATCCGCTGCAGATGTTTATGATGACAATGTGTGTCCCAGCAAACAAAATGAAAACAGAATCCGCACTGAGGAAGTCAGGACTCAGGACCAATTGGTGGTCGAGCTACAAATCCTTTCTGCTGGAAACCATGGTTTAGCATGAAATGAAATGAATATCACTCGCTGCAGCAGCACAACAAGAGAGGGACATAAGAATGGGGCACCAAGGCTTTATAAAGAAGATGCATATTGTAAGATAAAAAATTCAGATCAGAACACACTGAATTTAAGCAGTCAAGTGCGAACAAAGACTGACTGGCGCCATACACTTCCATGTTAAGATTACAGCCACTGGCACAGTTTTAGTTACTGTGCTCTGAAATGAGAAAGTTACATGTACATTATAGACTTCAGCTACCGGCTAGGGAGTGGAGAAATCTGTGCAACATTCCTGACATAGTGAAAATCATTCGTTTATTCATTAAGATCTTAAGTTGGATACAAAATAATACAAAGATTCTTCAAATAAACTTTCTCTCTCCCAATTTCTTGTCTAACACACTCTAAAGGATTTCTCTCATTACATGATAGCCCTTCCCCTTATATAGGATATTACATAGTGGATGACAGCTAATAGATCACCTATATTCGGAATCACTATGCGTTACAATCGCTCATGTACATTTTCTCAACTTCGCACACTTTATACTTCGCACAGATCTTCACACTTTACTCGTGATTGTGCTGACATCATCAGATACGTCATCTCAATTTTACTATGTGTGATAATCTTCGCTCGTATTAGATGGTTGTTATTTCGCATACATAACGAATGTGCGATATTTCACTCCTACATTTTGTCTTTTCTCATGTCGTTCTCTTTATAGAGTGAGCGATATGAGAAATCTCCATCCTATAATATCGCACATGCTCATCTTTTCATATTATTTTTTGCCGACACACATCCGGAATTTGAGCTTTCCTAATTTACGCGTGTCTTCTTGACCACTCGTTATCTGACACGTCATTATAACCGCTTCTTTCTATCCGTTTATTCTTCGCATTAAATGAGATAAATCTCGGAAAACGAGATTAATTTTTCTTATATATCTTCCTTCATCTTCTTCTTCTTTCTTCTTTTTACTTCTTCTTTATTTTCATCTGTTACTGCAAAAAAAAATTTTTTTTGTATCATCATCTTTTTTACAGTCCATTACCTCTTCCCCATCTCCTTTATCATTCTTCGTGTTTTCCTCTCTTTTCCCTGTAACTTAATCTTGATTTTATCGATTTGATCATGACCTTACTGATTTGATCTTGATCAAGATTAAAAAAAAAAATTTACTTATAAACCCATCATTCTCATTCTTATAATGACTCCAACTGGTTAAAAGATGGAGATAGAATTCATCAAACTGAAGAAAGAACTTGACACCAGAGGTTATTTGCTTTCTCTTCCTTCTGAATCTTATTATTCATCCAAACTCAATCTTGAGTTAATCAATTCCGAACAATGGACTAATCAGAAGATTATTTTTTCATTAGGACAACTTCTGAATAACCTTCATATCCCATTGTATAATCCAGAAATCCCCTTATTCTACGATATTCTGGATGATGATAGATTCGCACGGGGAATATTTCAACTGAGTGGTGATGCTATTAGAATAGCTTTGGAATATTCGCGTCGCGCAGCAGGATTAGGAACTTCTTATTCCTATGAGGTGTGAAATGAACTATTCCGTGATAGAGCCGTCGTCCCTGATGATTATACCCTCAATAATTTCTTCAAACACTACTATGTTGCAATTATGAAAAACGAATCAACCAAATGGGCCATTCGCTTAAGAAGGAAGGATGGCATTTCTGAAGACGAGAAGATTATGCGAGATGTCGATTGGAACGAAAAATCCAATAGTACTGCTTGCAGGTCTAATGACACATGTTGGATTAATTGTCCTGTAATTTTAGAAGGCCCTATGTGTATGGAAAAGCTGCTGACGGTTGCGATCTTCCTATTCCTGAGAAATTTTCTGCTTACCAACCTTGGAAATTGGCTCTGTCCGAAGATGAGAATAAGAAAGTAGTATGAGATCTTCGCAGAAATATTCTAAAATTCGCATAATTTTATTTTCTTTATTTCTTATTTTCCTATTCCTCCATTTCCAGGTTGTTAAGCCAAAGAACATAGCCAAGAGAGTCAAGACATCACACGATGTGTCGTTTTCGCAGAATAATGAATTAAGAAATATTCTTTCTCTAATTTTAACAATATTGTTGACTCTGTTTCTTATCTTGATTATTCGCGCAGGTTGAAACTTCGGGTGTTAAGACTATGGGTAAAGTTAAGAACCAACCCAAGAAACCCGTGTCTAAGTCTTCGTCTAAAACGTCTTCTTCGGATCTTTCCAAGAAGCGTAAAGAATTTTATCCTTCTTCAAGTCCTGAATCCGACGATGATGATATTCTTGCTTCTGAAGATCCATCAGTATCCTCCTCCATCAAAGATTTATCCACCCTTTTCTCTGATACAATATCGGCTATTAATAATGATGATCTACAATGCACTTTTGGAATGGTCTCCAAAGTCTGCGATGCCCCCATTTTGGATGATCTATCTCTTCGCGGAGCTGCTTCTGTGATAAATCCAAGTTTACAATATGCAATTGGTTCTATGGTAATATTCATATCTTCGTATTTTCTTTAATATTATTTATGTCCTTTCTTTTCATTACATAATACTTTCCTTATACTTTCACAGGTATCTCGTTTATCTTAAGCGGTTTCCTCAGATTACCAAAGGAAACTTCTCAAGATGAGGGGAGAAAATACCAAACTTAAAGCTGAAAATTATACCAACTCTGAATTGATTCGCCAGGTCCGATAAAGGAATGATGAACTTATTGGTTCGTGATCTTTAACTTTCTCATTCTCCTTGCTTTATGTAATTATTCACACTTCTTACTTTTCTATATTCGCAGACATTTATAATCTTTCTGATGAAGCATCTAACTTTCCTGAAGAGGAAATTCTTTTATAACACCTTAATTCTTCTTTAAACAATTATCCTACCAAAGTATTTGAGAATCTCAATCTGGAAGAATTAAGAATGAAGTATACTGCTCTTAGAATGGATCATAGACCCCTATTAACTACACTTAATAACTTCATACATCGTCTTCATGAGAATAAAGAGACAATTCAGGCTTTGGAAGCAAAGAAGAACAAACTCATTAGTGAAAAAGATGAGATTGCTCTCAAGGGTGCGAAGGCACTATAAAAATTCCAAGAAACTGTCTTTAAAGTTCAGGTTAAACGTGATTCAGCTTTGAGCGAAAAGAACGAACTTGTTGAAGAAAGAAATTTAATCCGTTCTCAGCTTCTAATAGAAAGTGAAGCTGAATTTAATTGGGCTGCTAGAGTTATGAATGATGCTAGGAAGGGTTTAGCCGTAAACGTGAGCCTTAATCTGAACATTCTGCACTGGTTAAAGACATTATTTCCAATCATGAAGGTCATTTGTTGCTCTTTCATACTTTTCATTTCTTGAGGATGATATCTTTTTTAACACTAACTTGCTTATTTATACTTCGCAGAGAAAGAGAAGAACTATCTTGAGAAAATTGAAGAATTAAAGAAGTAATTATCTGCTGAAGAGAAGAAACGTCTTGCGGAAGCCGAAAAGTCTTCAATGGAGTTATCTGCTCGCAACTCCAAGTATCAGAAGTTAAAGAAGAATTATATCCTCACTGTTTTGAATATTGGCAAGGATGCCACTCGTGCTCGTGATGCAGATATTAAGAAAATCTGTGTTGATAATGATATTCCTCTCTAAAAGTATACATTCGTAGACGTTCCCCCCAACGAAGTTGTCCTTGATATTTCTGATAGTGAAGAAGAATATGAAGAATACGAAGAAGAAGTAAGTGATTCTGAGGCAGAGCGAAATGATGAAGATAATTCAGGCAAAAATTAATCATTCTTCGCTTGCTGTAAATTCTTTTTCTGTCTCTTGTATATCTTCATTTCTTTTGGAATTTTTTCTTTAATGAACACCTTTAAAGTATTAATTTTTGCTCCTTTAATATATGTTCCCTTTGATTATATTTGTATTCGCAAATAGAAAAATGCCATTCTCTCTCGCACGTGCATGAGACTATCAAATGGGGCAAATAACATTCTTCTTATGTTTGCATTCCCATTGTTGCCTCTGTTAGTTGTCGCATATTGATAGGCTGATGAACATAATGTCGTTCTCTGCCTTATTTTTGTTCTGTATCATGCGAAGTTATTCGCAACACATTTATTTTCCTGCAAAACAAAGTTAGCATATATCTTATTTTTCTCATGAGGTCTTATTTTTCCTTCCTAATTAAAGATCTTATTTTGCCCAAAATTTTTTTTGTTCTTGTGCGACGAAATCGTAGGAAGTCTTTACACTGTAGCATATTGACCCATTGATCTCGCCTTATCTTTTTTTTTGTATTATTACCTCTTCAGGTTTCTTATGTGCGTAAATATGACAAGACTTAATACTCCCATGAGTAAAAAGCCTCATGACATTTACGTCTTTTGACACAATTCAGCTCTCTAATGGAGGGTGCCGTCCTTATATTCCCCCTGGTTTCCTCTTCAAGGAAGCTTACCTCTACCGGGTTAAGGTGGGATCCTCCCATCCGGTAATACAAAAACCAGTTGATTTCGCAGCCTCTTATCCCTCCACCGATAAGGTTTATGGTTACGAGACTGCACCCTAAGTGGGGTTTTTTAGGACCGAGTGCATCATGGTCAGGACTTGTTAAAAGTAGCAAGGTACGCTCCAGATGTCTCGGGCACTCTTGACTCAACCGTGTACCTCGGCGCCCTGATCGAGTTTCTGCACTCCTTAGGAAAGATCTTATTACTCCCAATATTTCGATTTAAGTGTCTTTCCTGGATGGGCATTTTCGTGTTTCTCACCCCAAATCTCCATGACTCAAGTTCCAGGGTCGATGTAGCTTTCCCTTGAGTCATGCTTACCAGGTTTTCCCCGATTATGACGTGCGATAGGTCTTAGTTTTTTCCTCTTGCATTTATGCAAACTAGGTTGCACGCCATATTCGGATGCCTATCCTCCCTAGTTAGATTTTTTATTTATGTTTCCTTCTACTAAGGTCTTATTATAAGGGATTACATTTGACTTTTCTTGATATGGTATCATCATATGAAAATAGAATTTTTCCATTCCATTCTTACTCTTGAGTCATATAACTCTAGTACATAGAATTCTTATTAATTTCTTACTCATGAAGAAAAACATTTGCGTTTTTCATACTATTCACTTGCTTCTTTCATCTTTTGCATCACTTTAAGTTCGCAGATGCTTCCCAGAACATTATTTCGCATGATTTATTTGATCTCCTTTATGCGAGAATCATCGCACAATTCACTTTTTTTCCTGAGAACACAACTTCTGCCTCTGCATCCGCTCTCCTTCTTTAGAAGTAATCTTTCTGGCTCGTTTGGTGTTATTATTCGCTGAAGATTTTGCTTCAGTATCCTGCTTATCTGTTTTTCCACTTTTAGACACTACATCCACCATTAATCTTTCACCTCTTTGACTATCTTTAGCATGCTTCTTCCAATTTCTTCGTTTGCATTCTCGCTCTTCGCACTTGTCAATATCAATTTCCAGACAATTTCTACCTTCACTTGTATCTCCTCTTAGTATGCCAAGACCTTGAGGTAAAGGAAACTTTATACATTGATGGAATGTTGAAGCCACACCCAAGATACTATGCATCCATGGCCTCCCAATCAAAGCATTATAAGGTGACTCAACAACAACAACACATAATACAATTTCTGTTGGAAGACTTTGTAGAGGAATTCGCATTGTCACTTCTCCTTTTGGCTTATTCGCTGTACCATTAAAGCCATAAATTTTATAAGTTGAAGGAATTAATCCGTCATCTCTTCCACCCATAGTTTTGTATGTATGGTAAAATATGATTTCAACAGAACTCCCAGGATCTATGAGTATTCTATTTATAGACCAAGTATTCATTTTATCTTCTTCGTCATCCTCTACTTTTGATTTCGAATTAATCCCTAACCTCACCACTAGTGGACATTCATGTGGTTCTACTCCTCCCGGTGTTTCTTCCGCACTGAACGAAATGGTCTGTTTTTGCCAATCCTTTAATGGTGATACCTTTGCAAGGTTGAATATTTCTCTTCCATCATTATCTCTCGCATGCACACGACTTAAGATATTATCATGAAAGTCTTCTATATTTTTGAATGAATATATAATCAAATTATAGTATAGGTTCTTCGCCTTCGCACGTACTTCGATTACATATGTATTCTTTCCTTTCTCCGCACCATATGTGTTTCCTCCTGGTGGTGGTGGTTGTAAATTCTGTGGCTGATGTACTAAGAAGTGGTCTAATTTTCCTTGCTCAATCATTCGCAGTATGATTTTCCTCACATTTCTACAATTACTTTTTGTGTGACCATGAAAGCGATGATATACGCAAAATTCTTTGCTCCTTCTCCCTGGTAGTGGATCATCTCCTACATTATGTGGTTTAGGAATTTTCCATTAATACTTCCCAGATTTTGTCTACTGTAGTATTTAACTTTGGCAAGTTTATCTGTTCCCAGACCACCTTTCCAATTCCTTGTCTTCTATTATAATATAATATGGGTGTTGGCCTTCATAGCCTTCTGGAGGGTTATCCATTCTTTGAAATATTATTATTTCCTTCGCGATTTTGGAATTGTTTTTCTTTGCATTCTCTTTCGAATTCTTTTGATCTACGCTACCCATGGCTACCAACTTTTGTTCTACCTCTGTAATGTTCTTTCCTTGACTTCTCTGAGATGTACTCGCAACAGCATTTGTCATCCTTGGGTAAACTTGCATTCCAATTATTCGCATTAGGTATTGCAACTGGGTAAGACTCCATATCTCTCTGCTTCTCCTCAAGCGTTATACTCCTCTTGAAATTCGTGCAACTATGACATTGTTATGGTGTCTTTTATCCTGAAAATATGTGTATATAATACTTATGTTTTCTATCCTTTATCCTGGTCCCTACTGGCAACCCTTCAAACCATTGCAAAGCTTCCCCTGTCAAGCTTGCAGGGAAATACTTACACAACACTGCATCATTCTCTTCCCATTGCAACAGAGATCGACTGTAAGATTTTATGTGTTGTACTACACATGTGCTTCCATCAAATATACTTGTGAATACTGGTAAATTGCATTTAGGTGGTATTATTGCGCTTTGAATTTTTCTTGCAAAGGGTGTTTTTCCAGCTTCCTCTACTGCTTCCTATAACTGTCTCCTTCCACCATTTCTTCGCGCAGTCATCATTTCTCTTAGTTCTGCCATTTCTTTAAGAATTTCTTCACTCATAGTTTGATCTAAGTCCTGTCGCATAGGCCTTTTTAATCTCGCTTGCCTCAATATATTCTCATGATTATTCTGTATCATGGCCTCTTATATCTCTCTTTCTTCAGCTTATTTTCTTCTTCTCCTACGCCTTTCTCTTTCATCTCTCATACGTTCACGAATAGCATTATTTCTTTCATCCTCTTCTTCGGGTGCATATTGATCTCTCAATATTTCTCTACCATGCAATAGAATTCTCCCTTGTTCTGGATCATTTTCTTCATCATTATCTGACTCATAGTGTGTGTGATACCGTTCGCCTGCATTTTGACGTCTGTTGTTCCTTTGACCTTCTTGTCGGCGATGATGTTCACGCGGTTGCTCATATCGGTCATATTCTATGCGTCTCTCATCGCGTTGATATTGTAAATTATGACCTACTTGTAAGTTCTCATCAATATTAGCTAAAGGTTGCTCTCGCCTAGCATCTCTTTGATTAGATTGACTTTGTCTTGATAAACTTCTGCTTGTCCTAGATCTTGATCGTGTAGCACTTCTTGATCTATGTTCTTGCAATATGAGGTTCTCTTCTCTTAGATCATCATTCTGACGTATCAAGTTCGCACGCTCTTCCTCCTCTCTTCGCCATTCTGCAATCAATCTTTGTCTAAGTTCTGCAATTGTCATATTTTCTTCGTTTCCTTCAATCCTTCCTGCATCTCCAGTTCGGTAGAATTCGTTCGTGCAGTATGAATACTCACCCGATCGTAATCAATATCATCGTTATGCTCTTGTGCACATTGAGGTCCAATTGGAGTTGCATTTCTTTGATTTTTTCTTTCTCCTTCCTCTGGTTGTTCAGGAATTGCACCTCTTATTCTTTCAGCAATTCTTTTACTCCTCCTAGCTGTCGCCGCTTGTTCAGCAGTAGATCCGATTCGTACCATCACTACTTTCTTGTATTAACAAATAAAAGACTACTTTAAAGAGAATTGAAAGGTTCTAATTATGAAATTCTCAATTGTTTAAAGAAAAATGTTAGATCTAAAATTTTGTAAACTTGATTTCTAAACGAATTCACCAACAGGGTATATGATGAGTGCTAAAAAGTGCATATTTATATATATTTTTCTTGGCATTTAACTCATCTTCTGTGCATTAATTCTACATTTAATCCCATATTCTGTATTTTCATTGTTTTCAAGAATAAATATTTTTATTAATTAATTTTGCATTTTTAGGTAATAAATAAAGTTTGGATGAATTGCGGAGCGGAAAAGAGCAAAGAAACGGTCAAGACTCCCGCAGGAAGGCAGCAAAGAATGATGTTTGCAAGAGCCGGATAAACTAGAAGTGGGCTTGAAGAGGAAGAATTGTTCTTAAAGAAGATATGGGCTTGGCATACCCAAGGCCCAAAACCCTCACCCAAACCCATTTCCAATATCCATACCCGCCTTCATATTCAGCCGTCGGATTGGATCATCTCAGCATCCTACGGTAGCTTCATCGTCGAGCATCGAAGTCTGAAGCTCCTGTCAAACACTACAACACCTAACTCCATCTTGAGCCGTCAGTTTCGTTGTACTTCCGCATCCAACGGTCGCTCCTCGCTTCCTTCCATCTCGTCGTTAGATCGATCCATCATCTCCACATCCCACGGCTCTTCCTCGCTGTTCATCCAATTTGCTACAACCGCCCAACACCCGAGCACCTAACACCTATACCCGTCAACCAAACACTCCCCTCCTTCTTCTCCATCGACTTCACCTCCCTCACCCCCGTCTGCAACAGCCTCACCTTCACCACCAACTCCGCCAACTCCACTGCCTCAACCACCACAATCAACCACCAAAATCCATCATGGCTATCCCTCACCGAAACCCATCATTCCCATAAACTTCTAGCCATCTATTCTCTCGATTTCTTCCCTGATTTCTCTCTGAAACCCTAGGTAAGAAATCAATAGAATAGGTCGAGTTAGAAAATCAATTTGAAGGCATGGAGAGGAGCAGGAGAGTCATAAGAAGAATGGGTCGACGTACAGAAGCCATTATCAAAGATTAGGTAAACTGAATTTCAATTTTCAGAAACCCTAATTTACTGTTTTGGGGGTTTTGCTTGTAAAGTGTAATTGAGTATAAATAGATGCTTTGGGATGTTGTAATGGTATGCCTGGACTAGCCAGTGCACCACCAAGAGGACTGGACTAGCCAGTTCCTCAATTGTTCATGTTCTGTTTTTGCTTCACTTTCAAATTCAGTTTTATTTTCATATATTCATCATGTTTTAATTTATCACTTGCTAAGGCTCAGATGAAGCCTAGTGCACTGTTGAATGATGTATTGCTAGGATAGTTATCTTGATGCCTGTTTTGCTTGAGCAATGGGAAGTAATCAGTGCTCTGGTATGCCTGTGATTGACTGTGCTGTCAAAAGACAGTCAATACTAGGGGCATATCAGTGAGCAAGCTGATTTTCCTCCCATTCTAATATATGCTCAAGGTCTTTAACTCAACCTAGAATTGCATTGCTTGATTAGGTCACAAGGTGGATTCTAAGCCTTGGCTTAGCCACAAATCTTTTTACAGTCACTTATAATTTCAAGCCTGTTTTGATTCCCTGCTCAGTTAAATTTCTTAGCCATCTTGTTCAGTTTTTCTTGCAAATTGTAGCTGTTGTGCATTGAAATCAGTGCACAAACTCCTCCCTGCCCTTGGCTTACAGCCTTGGTTGTTAACTGTTTTCCCATCTTTGCATCTGCCTTGGCTTGCTTTGCCTTTGCCACTGCCTAAACACCATTGTATATGCCACTGTCACCTTTAACTCACCTTGTGTAGGCCCTGTTTTGCTCTCTTTGCTTCATTGTGTCATTGTCACTCATTGCATTTAGATTAACTAGCTTAGGAATGCTTCAATACACCCCAAGTCTCTGTGGAATGACCCTGTCTTGCACACATCACTACAATTTGACCCTGTGCACTTGCAGGTTATCACTGTAAGCATCCATTTATTCTTATTTCTTACATCCTTAAAAGCCTACCAGTATATCACTCCGAGCTGTTTCTAGCGCCAAAATGTAGTTGCAGGAAATCCTACAACCACATCCATACAAGAATCTAAACAATACTCTAAGGAATCATAGTGAAAATCATTCGTTTATTCATTAAGATCTTAAGTTGGATACAAAATAATACAAAGACTTAACTTGCTCTTCAAATAAACTTTTTCTCTCCTAATTTCTTGTCTAACACACTCTAAAGGATCTCTCTCATTACATGATAGCCCTTCCCCTTATATAGGATATTACATAGTGGATGACAGCTAATAGATCCCCTATATTCGGAATCACTATGTGTTACAATGGCTCATGTACATTTGCTCAACTTTGCACACTTCATACTTCGCACAGATCTTCACACTTTACTCGTGATTGTGCTAACAACATCAGATACGTCATCTCAATTTTACTATGTGCGATAATCTTCGCTCGTATTAGATGGTTGTTATTTCGCATACATAACGAATGTGCGATATTTCACTCCTACACTACTAGAATGGAAAAATAATCAGTGCCCAAATGAAAACCATGGTTTAGCATGAAATGAATATCACTCGCTGCAGCAGCACAACAAGAGAGGGACATAAGAATGGGGGTTATATAGAAGGGGCACCAGGGCTTTATAAAGAAGATGCATATTGTAAGATAAAAAATTCAGATCAGAACACACTGAATTTAAGCAGTGAAGTGCGAACAAAGACTGACTGGCGCCACACACTTCCATGTTTAAGATTACAGCGACTGGCACAGTTTTAGTTATTGTGCTCTGAAATGAGAAAGTTACATGTACATTGTAGACTTCAGCTACCGGCTAGGGAGTGGAGAAATCTGTGCAACATTCCTGACATTACCCCTATCGATGACAAAAAAACACTGGCTGTAGCCATTACAATCCAAAAAAATATAATTTCAACAGAAACCCAACTCATGTTTCTCGTTCCAGAGTTCCAAAATGTCCACAGTTTCAGTTGTAAGAAGATGTTCTTGCTATCCCACAGCTGGACCTTGCAGTGAACATCCCCTACCCGCCTTCTGCTGGATCTCACATCATTTTACAACAGATTACTCCAGACAAGATTCTTCATCTCTATAAAATCTATAGTAATTCAAAAACTGCTTATACTGTGATGGTTTAACTACTAAATTCTATCAGTCTGTCATCTTTTACATCGGACTTCAATCTTCCTGCAGGCACACTACCATTCTTATCCCAACCAACATTTTAACCTTGGGACTGCATGGATTACCTCGGTTTTCTTTTTGTGGTTAAGAAACCACAAGCAAGAGCTTCTAAAGCTTTCGTTGTTAAGGGTCGTTTTCTTGTGCCCTGCCTCCGAGAGGCCAAATCAGATGGTTGCTGCTCGCCACCAGCCAACTCACCACTAGCAGGGGAAGGTGGGTGCTCAGAACTTGGATTACGTTGGCCAATTTCCACCTCTTTGATGAATGGCTCGTCTATTTCAACATTTGATGGAACATGTGGAAGGTTTAGGTCAATAGATATCCGCGGTGGATACTTCTCTTTCTGGGAGATATATTTACCAAAGCGGTTCTCATCTGGACTGCCTTTACCCGAAGAACTGGAACATACGTTCTCTTGAAATTCCATTACTTCAGACACCAGGTTGTCACGTGTGTTAGATGAGCCTAAACGTAAATGGCAATCCTCCTCTTTCAATCCACGAGTACTGGAGGAACTGTCTTTGCTGCAGATTTCCTTAGCTTCAGAACAAGCAGTTAACCTCCGCCGTTTTATGACAGGGGACACACAGTTTGATTGGCTAGGCTTCTTTCTGCGGCTGAATTGACACTTTATGGGTTTTTTCGAGTCCATGTCAGGGTTACAAGTACTTTGATCAATGTCATTGTGCAAGCTTACATCTGCACGAACTGGAGCCTTGATCTGCATCTCTTTCTTTGAAACAGTAATTATAAACTTCAAAGAGCCAGCGCGTACATCCTTATCAGTCATTCCCTCCGAGGATCTGGAAGTACTAGTTTTTCTTGTACAGTTCAATGACATGTCAACTGCACTTTTTTCATTCGCCAACTCTTTAGAACCATTTACAGTCGCCAACTCTTTAGAACCACTTCCATTAGCCAACTCCTTAGAACCATTTTCATTCGCCAACTCTGTAGAACCATTTTCATTGTGCGTTGAAAGACTTGCAGAGGAGGACGTTTCAGTAGTTTCAACAGGCAAACTTCTCAACTTTAGACTTGCAGAGGAGGACGTTTCAGTAGTTTCAATAGGCAAACTTCTCAACTTTCTAACTGGGAACGAATCTTCGTCATCTCCCATACTAGTATCTATGACTGTAAACTTCATGGGGTCTGAATTGCTCTCCAGTGGTTGTGGTTGTGGTTGTGGTTGAAGATAACTGCGCCGTTTATGATCAGAATCACCACCACTGTCATGTTTCATCTTCTTATTATCCCAATCATTTTCTTGAGTACTTATGTTTCCTTTACCAGCTTCATCCTCAAGTTCCATAAGTTTAGGATCCGAAGCAACCTTACTCAGCACATCGGTGACAGAGTCAAAATATTTCTCTCCTTTCACAAGCTTCTTTCTTGAGAACTTTTTGACACCAGGTACCATAAACACCAAAGGGTTTTTGGAACCAGTACCAATTTGATTTTTAGGCTGCTTAGACTCCCACCCTCTTGCAAGCAAACGTGGCCAAACAGCTTCCCAGAAAAGATCAAGTGATCGAGCTTTGCTCAACCGGTAGTCCCCCGTTAAAAACCCAACTATTTCATCATATGTAAGAGTGGACCATCCCTTGCCAACCGGTATTTCAGGGTGAGGAACGACTTGCTGATTGTTTCGTGCGGGATTTGAAAGCAGAGCAGTGAGATCCTGCTTTCCCTTGCCAATCCCGAAAACTTCTACAAGCATTTCCAGGCCAACTGTAGCCTTTAAAGTGGATACATAGTCTTCAAGATAAACATTAGAAGCTTCGTAATTCTTGGAGACCTGCGAAGAGATATCTATTTAAACACATTCTTCATACAACAAAAGCATCTACATTTAGCTACTAAAAGAGATTATTGTCAACTATTCACAGAACTAAGATAAATTCTGAATACAACTATCATAGCTAATTTTCTACTCTCAGATCATAGGAACTGCAGTTGTTTTCTACTGCAAAATTCCCTAGATAGATATATAAGGGTGTCATATCATGTGTAGAGAAGGAAACAGTTTACACTAGAAAATACTCCATTCTTCTTTCAACTATTAGAGCTATCCAGAGTCGCCGGATTTCAATAAGCAGGAGAAGAAAATCACAAACGTGGAAAAAAGAAAGCAAGAAACCCGACACAGCTACAGATATGATTCTTCTATGGACCCATTGCATGATTTATTTGAAGCATTGAAACTTACCTCCACCAAGTTGCTATAACTTTCCTCAGGTATGCGAGGAAGCAAGCAAGATAAAAATTTCTGTTGCCTCCACGTCTTAAACATCTTCGTCCCTTGTATACACCTCCTGCTTCTTTTGTCCTTATTCCGAGAGCTTGACCATCTACGGTGTGCAGCAGACCTATAAAATTCTCCATAATAGTAAGATAATATGTCTCCAATTTCTTTACTCTCGACAAATTTCTTCACCTTAACAAGATTTTTGCCAAATATGTACAGACCAAGGAGAAAAGCCTCTTTCTCAAGATCAGTCCACGGGTTGCCCAAACAACCTGGAGCTGCAAAGTAGACTTCATCTTCGTTTTTCACCTCCTTAATCTTTACAACTTCCTTATTGGAAGACCTTCTGACGGGTTTGACGTTCTTAGAATTTAACGAACCATCTGTATCAGGGCGCCTGCCAATGTCATTATTAGTCCATATAATTAGGATAGGTAATGGCTCTACAAAAGAATCCGCAACATTAACCATGATGCCGGCATCAGACATTCCGCTTTTCGTTAGAGGTTCAACTTCCACTACATCTGGAAGAATTCCAACCTGATACTCATCTCCAATTCGAGGAATTTTCTGTTGTTTTCCACATATATCTTTGACATCAGGTTCACACGAACCCTGTGACTGAGAACTAGATGTTTCTTCACTCAAGGAATCTCCCTGAGAATCCTCTTTTTCTGAATCCATCTACAAATTGAACCTAAATCAATACTCAAATCACATTTGATCAAATCATTACTTGAGAAATTAACAATAGCAGATACAATTTGTTAAATCACAGAAGGAATAACATCATACATATGGTGTTCACAAGCTGAAACGTCCAGAAAAGGGAAAACACCAGATAAGGTAAAGAAGACGACCTAGATTCAATACTGCCCGATTTAACTACACCAAGAAATGAACAAACAAAAAGCATAACCTGATTACGATGATCAAATGCATCAAACAATCACAACCCCAAACCCCTTTCTAAACCAAAAACAAATTACCCCAAAGCTTCAAAACTCCCACACCCAAAAAAACACGAAATCGAAAGCACCACGATCAAGTAATCGAACTAACCATAGATGTCGATACAAGAAACAAATACTTGCATAGTAAACTAAACAGCAGCAGCAGCAACATCATGATTTCATAACATTATACGATCTCTAATCAAAATTAAAACTACACAATAATACTGCCCGCACACAAAACATTCACAATAACTGCATTAAATCACGATACAATCAACAAAACACAGTAGATAAACGAACTATAAGGTTATGCACAATCTATCTACGAATGAACTTGAAGTTCAAAACCCACGTTCAAATACTCACTGGGGGTCTTTCTTATGTTGTTCAGATTGACCTTAAACAACAATAACAGCAGCAACAATATATACAAACAAAGAATATGTACAGATTATACAGAAAGACGAATGAGCAAGAGGAGGAAGATAAGTATACCTGAAAAGTCACCAGAGAGAATACGAAAAGCTTTGTGGATTTCCAAAGGGAGGGACGTAATTTTTTTTGTTGTAATAGAAAGAGGAGGAGGAGGACCAAAGTCGGGTATTTCAATAAGCATCACAACAAGTACAAAGGAGATGAGAAAAGAATGAGAAATAAATTCCAAGACAAAATTCTGTTTTGCACCCCACATTTTGTCAGAGGAAGTGTTTCGTGAAAAACTGAAATGTTATTTCCACCCAATTTTATTCTAACACTATGGTTACCTCGGTTAGATCCATCGAAAGAAATTTTGAAAATCTTGATAAGGTGCAAGTTCATGAGATATACTAGTCATCTATGAGAGAAAAGAATTTATTAGAATTAATTACAAATGGTTATGACAATTAAGGATTAAAAACATAACGTGTCACTGTACGGTGAAAATAGCATGTTTTTTAACTACATTTTTACTTTTTGGAATTTGAATGCACATTGAGCTTGACTCGTATTGTTGTTTTGAAACCAACTTACCATGTCAAGGTGATTAAAGTTGGTGAATAGGATATGAGTGACTTCGTAGCTAGCACAACCGAAAAAAACCCTAAAACTCGATATATGTCATCCATGGACATTTCTGTAGATCTTTTGGTGGAGTCCGTTAAAATGTTCAACTTACTTCTTCTTCTATCTTAAAAATGTCTTCTTACTTTTTTTGGTTGAAGAAACTTTCCTTGTACCGCAGAATATTCATAAAAACAAAAATGAAGACTATGATCTTAAACTTAATTGTCAAGCATCTAGGATCAGGGTCATCCAAAGCAAGCAAAGTACTGCTTTAAACTACCACATATTAGAAGGCCTGTTTTAGGGATTTTTGGTAACAATTCTTTTTTAATTTTCTTTTTTCTTGTAAAAAAAGGGTATCTGTAAGATCTAAATGTTTAGTGGACTACAACCCGTAATAAATAGCTTTCCTTAAAGACTATTTCATGCCAATTTCAATAGCTTAACAAGTAAGTACAGTAGAGGTTTGTATTGTTTCTCCTTGAGACCTAGATGCAGAGAAACACTTAGAAGCTAATGCATCCTGCATTTTTTATAATTAAGTCTTCCCTCAGATGCATATCCCTTTGAAGAAGTTTCCAACCCCCAGTTGTAGGAGGGAGTGTACATTTGTTCCTAAGGTGTTACATCGGATCATATTCGATTATTGTTTCTCCATCATACCCTTGAACCATACATTCTTTCAATGTTGTTAATAAGGAGGTAGCAGTTTATTTGAGGGTGTACCGATTTCCATATAAGATAAAATATCTTCTTTTTCTGAAGCAATAAAATAACTATTGATTAGGGATTCGTACAGCCCAAGCTAACTGGTACCCTCATTAGCATTCGTGCTCTTTTGTTAGTCTATTTTCTGCCTTTTCCATATTCAATGATTTCCACATTACGAAAATATATACTGAGATTGATGATGACCTTGATATACAATCAGGAACAAGGTCAACCTAGTATGTACCCGAACTATTCAATATTCAAATTTCAACAAGAACAAGTCTTGTAATCTATAACTCAAGATACGAATTCAACAAGAACAAGTTTTGTAGCATTTTTACATTGAGCTAAAAAAAACTATCTAGGTTGTTTACGTACTACTTGTGATATTTCAATCACATTGTTAGAGCATTGCTTGGTCGAACCCACTAGCTTCGGTATGTCAAGCTAGTTGTCAAATTTAGTTTCCAAAACGCATTCTTGATTTAGTATACTAAAGATAGTTTCAAACTAGATTTTGTCTAAGAAGAACTACTATTTAAGGCTGAAGATTACAAGAAGACATCAACAAGGACTTCATCAACAAAGGTATTTGGTGATTGATTTCATTTGGATTATTGTTCAATTATACCTTTCTAATCTATGGAAACAAATGCTCACTCTATGGAACAATTCTTATGATGGTTAATATACATTTATGTACATATACTTGAGGTTATTTGAGCCACGACTTTTGTGACAATAACAGTTATCCTTGGAAAGGTTCTCATGTTATAGTGAATGAGCTTACGAATTCAACGAGCCAAGGATCACTCAATTCCGAGTTATAACGATGAAGGTTATGAGTGATTTATTAAAGTAGGAAACAATCCATGGACTGCTTGTAACGGTTCACGGACTTGGGCCCAATTACGTGACTAAAAGGCATTTTTGGTCAAATTGGTGATGTTTCCTTATCTAGGCAAGTTGGTTATTAATCCAAACATATTTGATTACCAGAGTTTGTGATTCCTTCCTAAGTTAAAATGTGATTTATTCACATAAATACAATATTTGCTAATTAAATTATTTATTTAATCATTTTGGCAAGAGTTGTAACTTAGGAAAGACTCCCATAATTAGGAGAATCTTGAAAAAGGAAAATATCCTAAACTCTAGCTTAGATTTAAAGCTACCTTATTCACTATAAATAAAGAGTTCATGAGTGTTGCACGTTTCCATCCCCTTTGGAAAATTGGTGTAAGCTTCATAAGGTTGTTTTCCATGTCTCATGTTCTTCGTGAACAAGAGTGAGATAAAAGTTTTTGTATTGGGATCATAAAGCCGAGTTGAATTTAATCTTTGTGATTGATCATATAACTTGTAATCTAGGTTTTTCACCTCTTGTCTATTCTAAGGTTTTCTCTTCTGATATAAAACCATTCAAGATTTGTTGATCATAAACCCTAGGTTTTGATAGATTTCAGTTTCCGATCGTATACCAACACTTGTTAGTCGAAATCAGAAGTTAGAAAGAAAACTTCGATTAATGTATCTCGTAAAAATCCTTAAGAAGTTTTAAACAAGATATCTCTAGATTTATCTAATTGTTCTTATTGTAGAATTATAAGGGTTTTCCTAACTTGGAAATTGATCTTTGGAATCACCCAAGTTCACTTACGGAAATCAGGTTCACGGACTCCTTGTGTGTACTTATACTGATTGTATAGTTAAAACCCTAATCTACAAGTTTGTTTTGATATTACTTTTAGCTATTAATTATTTTTATCAAAATAAACACAAGATTTCCAAAACCTTGATTTACATCTAAAGGATAATCAAATCGGTGTTTTGTGCAAACAAAAATCGAATCGTATCAATCGTGTTGTTGTATCTTCTAAAGAGGGCCTTGGGTTCTGCTAGAAGATTTAAAAGAAGAATTCCTAAAGACAATCGGTTTTGTGCTAGGAATTTTTGCTGAAGCAAGTATTACATCTAGTCCGAATAGGTAGTAGGAAATTGGTGTAACAACTTATAATCAATGTGTGTTTATTCTGGACTAGGTCCCGGGGTTTTTGTGCATTTGTGGTTTCCTCGTTAACAAAATTTCTGGTGTCTGTGTTATTTCTTTTCAGCATTATATTGTTTATCTTTATAATTGAAATATCACAGGTTGTGCGTAAGTTCAATCAATTGGGAATCCGACCTTTGGTTGTTGATTAAATTGATTGACACTTGGATATTTGTTTTTCATACCGTCCAAGTTATTTCTTATATTCATCTGGGTTAGCAAATTTCTATTTATTTGATTGCGGATTGAATTGAGAAATAGAGATATAACTCCTTGATATACTTTTCTCAAGATTGAGGCTGACTATCTAGTTGATTCTCTTGAAAGTATATTAGAGTAAGTCCTATCAGATTGCCAAACGAATTGTTGGGTATGGTTGTTGTACCCCCGCTTTTTCACATATATATGGCCGAAAATAAATAACACAGAACACTAGATATATTTTTAACAAGGAAACTTGTTATCTAGCAGTACAATCCCGGGACCTAGTCCACTTTGAACACTACATTACGCCACTGTAAAACGAGTCTAATATCAGACTTCATATTGGAATGTGGTTAGGACCGAGTCAAACCTCCGAGTAATTCATCTTTAGTCGTGCTCCTTACGGCTCTTGAATCTCACAAGACTTGACGCACTTGATTGCTATACTGATGTTCTTTACGGACTTAGGAGTTGCTTCAGAAGAAGTGAAGATTTCAAGTAACCTGCCTCTAACAAGTAGCCTATTGTAATTAAGGCAATGCAAACTTGTTCAATTTGAGGGATCTTCAAAAAAAAATAAAAAATCTAGTAAACATGATTAGGATAACTTACTCTCTTTAAAAGGTTATGGAGATGCCTAATCCACCTTATAAAATCAGATTAACACAAGTTTAAACATTAATATTGTGGAATTACAAAGTCTGAAACAAATAACACTTTTTAATTTCTACCAATCTGATACCTAAAAACTCAAAAAAAAAAAAAATACAAAATAACTAAGTAGATTTTAAAAAAAAAAAAATTGCATTTTTTTTGTCTGTAATAGCGAGAGGACTAAAGTCGGGTCTTTTATAAACATCACAACGGTACAAGGAGATGATAGAAAAATGAGAAATAAACTTAAGGAAAAACTAAGTTGTACACCACGTATTTTTCAATGGAAGTGTTTGTAAAAAGCTGAAATGTTATTTCCACCCAATTTTATTCTAACACTTTGGTTACATCAGTTAGATCGATCGAAGGAAATTTTGAAAATTGTGATATGGTGCACGTTCATGAACGCTCCTACGTGGATACATTAATCATCTATGACCAAAAAAAATTATTAGGATTAAATACAAATCGCTATGACAATTAAGGATTCAAAACATAACGTATCACTATACCGTGAAAGTAGCGTATTTTTTGACTACTTTATTTCTTTATGGAATTTGTATTTACATTAAGTTTGACTCGTCTTGGTGCTTTGAGGCTAGTTTACCATGTCAAGGTGATTAAAGTTGGTGAGTGGAATACAAGTGACTTCGTAGGTAAGGAAACTACGGTAATGATATGGAATAATTTTGGGGTTTGATGTGTTTCCGAGCCGAATAAAATCTTAAATCTTTATGTATGTCATCCATGTACATTTTAATAATTCTATATATCTTTTATTGGAGTCCGTTATAATTCTATACATCTTTTGTCGGAGTCCATTAAAATGTTCAGCTTGCTTGTTATTCAACCTTCAAATTGCATCCTATATTTTTTGGTTTAAAAGACTTTTCTTTTACTGCTGAACATTCATAAAAAATAGTTGAAAACCATAATCATAAACCTAATTGTCATGAATTTAGGGTTGAATCACTTAAAGAACTAGGATATGCATCGGGGACTTTTGCTAACAATTTTTTATAGAAAGAGGTATCTGCAAGATCTAAGGGTTCAATAGACCACAACCAGTAGATATGTTTCAACAAATACTTTTTCATGCCAATTTCAATATCTTAACATGTAAGAACCATAGAGATTTGCATTGTTTCTCCCCGAGAGATAGCTGCAGAGCAGCATTAATTTAGAAGCTAATGCAGCCTCCATTTTTTGTAATTTTTTCTTCCCTCATATGCACATCCTCTTGAAGAAGTTTCCAAACCCCATATAAAGGAGCGCATGTAGATTTGTTCCTAAAGTGTTATACCGGCTCATATATCGATTATTGTTTGTCCATCGAACCCATGAACTATACAGCCTTTCAATGTTGGTAATAAGGAGGTAGCAGTTTACTTGAGGGTGTAGCAAATTTCATATAAGATAAAATACTTATTTATAAGGGATTCGTACAACCTAAGTAAACTGGTATCCCCGTTAGTATCCGTGCTCTTTTGTTAGTTTTATTTTCAGCCTTTTCCATATTCGATGATATCCACATTATAAAAATGTATACTGAGATTGATGATGACCTTGATATACAATCAAAAACAAGATCAACCTAGTATATACCTAAAATATTCAAGATTCGAGTTTCAACAAGAACAAGTCTTGTAATCTATAATTCAAGATACAAGTTCAACAAGAACAAGTTTTGTAGCATAATTAAATTGAGCTAGAAAAAACTATCTTGGTTGATTGCGTACTACTTGTGATATTTCAATTATAGAGATAAACAATTAATATAAGGCCAAACAAAAAAACGCAAAACATTAAATATATTTTTAACAAGGAAACATGCAATCTAGCAGCAAAATCCCGGGACCTCGTCCATTTTGAACATTGTATTGTATTATACCACTGTAAAGCGAGCCTAATATCAGACTTCAGAGTGGAATATAGTTAGGACCGAGTCAAACTTTCGAGTAATTCATCCTTAGTCGTACTCCTTACGACTCTTGAATCTCGCAAGATTTGATGCACTTGATTCCTGCATTGACTTCCTTTACAGACCCAGAAGTTGCTTGAGACGAAGCGAAGATATCAAGTAACTTTCCTCTAACAAGTAGCCTATTATAAGGGATCTTCAAAAAAAAAATATCAAGAAAACCTCAACGATTAGGATAACCTACTCTCTTTAATAGGTTAGGGAGATGTCTAATCGATTCCACCTTACAAGATCAGATTAACACAAGTCTAAACATCAATATTATGAAATTACAAAGTTTGAGACAATTAACACTTTTTAATTTCTACCAATATGATACCTAAAAACTCAATTTTTCTAGAAAAATACAGAAACGGAGTAGATTTCTAAAAAGATGGGCATAATTTATTTATTTTTGTTTTTGTGTTGATAGCGAGAGGACCAAGATCAGGTCTTTCTGTAAGCATCACAAAGGGTACAAAGAGATGATAGAAAAATGAGAAATAAATTTAAGGCAAAACTTGGTTGTACACTCATATTTATAAGCGGAAGTGTTTCGTCAAAAAAAAATCCGAATTGTTATTTGCATCCATTTTTGTTTATTTGACTATTTTAACATTATTGTTACATCAGCATAATCCAGACCAAGCTTGAACCTGGATAGGGTGCACGCCCCTTGACTAACTTAATTAAAAAACTCACTTTTACTTTTCGAGGTTAGTTAGGCCCATGAACTTTATCATGATATCAGACTGAGGCTCGTACAATGTGTGAAAAACCAAATAATCGTACAACAAAAATCCAGATTTAAGTTCGCAAGAAATAATACATTGATCACAACCAAAAAAAAAGTCTCCAAGTTTTTAATCTCCAATTTTAATGTTAACAGGCTCAGAATTTTTCCAACATGTGAAGAGGTTTGTGAAGGATAATAGCCCCACGTTAAATAACATCCTCTTAGTAAACACTAAATATAACCGGTAATTCTTCGTGTACCAAGAAAGAAATTTCGTGATTTCTCCCGATGCTCATATCTTCATGTGAAACCCACAATGGATAATGGATGAAGTTCACCCCTATAACTCCTTCTAGTGGGCCCACGAGGACTGCGAGTATCGGAAAAGCCCTTAGGATCTCTCCTCGATACGTGTAGAATCACTGGAATATAATATGGAAAGATGACTCCAGATGCCCATATCCCTAAGGAAATGAAGTGAAGGGTAACACAGGCCATAGCGATATGGATATGTGAAAAATACTAGAACCCCCTACTATATGGGTTCAATATATAGAAGTCCCACTAAATGGATCCTCCTCCCCTATCAACTCCATACTTTCACTTTTTAATATTTCTAGGCCCAAAACTTTAGATTTCAGGGCTTGGTAATAAAGTTTAGGGTTTGGGAGAAATTCGTAATACCAAAAATGCCATTTACTATATATACCTAATGAAATAGGCTGTAGGTTTCATTTCCAGATTCATTTTCATTTTCATTTTTACTTTCTCTTACTTCTCTCTCATCTCTGCTCTGAAGAAAATTAGGGTTTTTTTGATCATGCAGAAAGAAAACGATTGTAGAGAGCAAGAAAACGATTCTCGCTCCACCGATATCCGTCGATGACGTTTAATTCAACGCTTCTTCTAGTTTTATTGTATGATTTTGCAGTAGAATAAACGAATCCGAGAGAAGATTTCAATCAACTAATCTGCAGATTCAACTCAGATTCATCAACAAGATAATTATACAGGTAAGTATCCTCTTCTCTTTGTGATGATGCTTCGGTTTAGAGATTTTAGTTGATTTATTTTGGATTCAAATTTCAGAAAAGTATTTCAAAACCTAAATCTTCAGATGCTTTTCAATCGACTTATCTGAATCGACATCAGAGCTTAGATTCACCATCATCTACTTACTCTGGTTGTTTTGATGTAGAATTTTCGGAAAAAAATTGAACAAAAATTTCCGATCTGTTCATCGTCAAAATCGTTGTATACCTCTATTTCTATCTTCGATCTAATAACTGATTTGAGATTCGATATCAGTAAATCATCCTCTCTATTACCCATAGATTTGATTTGAATTTTTTTTCACTTTTAATTTTTGATTTTCATTTATACATGATAGATTACATGAAATGGTGGTAGGAATTTAGTTGAGGTGAAGGATTTAGAGAAGGATTTTTGAGCTGGTGGTGGTGCTGGAGCTGTAGGTAGTATGAGTGGTGAAGAAATAAGTAAATTGAATCCAGGCACGAATTTGTTTGTTATTGTTGATGTTTTTATTTGTTGTTGTTTACATTTCAATTTGAAAATGTCTGTGAAATGAACTCATAATGCGATTTCATCTATTCTTTGAGGCGATACAAACTTAAAACCTCTAGTTCAAGTATTTAGATATAAAATCTACTGGTAATATCACAAGATCGGCTTTGATTACTTGTTTCTGACTCAGATTCGACTCATTATGCTGTGTTAGAAACTCAGTTGAATGAGAAACTGTTCAATGACGATATTCGTAAGGGGTCTGTGGTTCAATTATTTGATTACATGAGTCATACTATTCAGAATCGGAAGTAAGTTTATTTAAATTTCGATCTAATTTTAGGTTTAATTTCAATTTTTTGGTATTGCGAATCTTTGAAATGATTCTCAGTTCAGATTATTAGTAGGTTTAATCTGATATTGGTGTTGGTTAAACTAGAAATTATACTGTGTTATTGTGTTTATCAGCTAAGAATATAGATTTTGTGGTGTGTGTGCCTGCCGTTTGATATGGATTACTAAGCACTTATATCTATGAATACTCTGTTGAATGCTTGGTGAACTATTAAGCAAGTTGGATCCAAACAGTTACATGGTATCCGTAAAGGTCTACGTGGTGATTCTGTTGTATTGATGGGAAAGAACACTATGATGAAGCGTTCTGTTATACTTCATGCTGAAAATACTGGAAACTAAGGTGAGTGAGGAAGTGGCTAAGTACAAGGTTTGTTTACTTGGATATGTTTTTAGTTTGGATTTGTTGTTTAGATTAGAAACACTTGTTTATGCGGTATTATATGCTTGATGAAGTTACATAAATTAGGTACTCTAAAATGATACTGAGTCCTTTGGATCAGCTTATGATCGTTACTTGCGGTGTGGAGGAGTAAGTAAATTACATTACATTACAAAAGAGTGTTTTCTGGATATTCGGTATGGTACTGAGTTGTATGGTTTTGAATTTTCATTCAGCAAGCTCCGTCGTTTAGTGGTGAAGAATCTGGTAGATCTTTAGGTGATGGAGGAATGCTTGGTCATCAGATGGATGATCCACGTATGCTTGGTCTTCGGAGATTTCCCCTTCTTCCAGGCATGGTTCCTCCTAAGAGCAGGTATATGGGACTTCCAAGCATCAAACAAGAGATTCCCCTTCTTCTAGATGCATCCAACACTTTATTTGTGGAAGGGTTGCCTGCATTTTGTACACGACGCGAAGTGGCTCGTATCCTTTTATCTGCAGACTATATCTTCATGTATTTCTTTGTTACGCTTTTTTTCATCTTGTCATCAGTTGTTAGACCTTCATTTGGGCTTGCAAATATCTTTCTTCCTTTTGTAGGTTTTAAAGAAGTGAGACTTGTGAGCAAGGAGTCTCGTCATGTAAGTGAATCCAGTATCCTTGTACATAGTTAAGTTTTTATTTTCGTACTCGTGGTCTCAGGATAATTTTGTTTGTTGCAGTCTGGAGAAGATCCACTTGTCCCGTGTTTTGTTGATTTTATCAATCCTGCACAGGCAGCAACTGTGTTGGACACCTTACAAGGTGAAAAAAAAAGCTTACTCTTCTTCTTTCTTCACTTTATGTGAAACTTAGCACCATCTGTATGCACAAATTCATTTTACCTTGTCTCCTTACTACTTCTTATCATGCTACAATAAGCAGTAAGTATACTGGATTGATGTCTAAATAATTTTATATACCATTTACCATAAACAACCTATTTGCTGCAATGTACTTAGTATGGTATGACTGCAAAAGCATTGGAAACAAAGAAATAAATACAACTGAAGCTTCGTCATTTGTGCCTCTATATGCTGAAAATATTGCAACAAATGTTTTTGACATCCCTGAGTTTTGCTTTCAGCGACTGTGCTCTGCTAATCTCCGTTTCTGCCTTAAGGGGTTTTGCTCTAGAAGCTGGGGACTTGCCGAAGTTTAATCAGGTTGGTTATTGTCTTCTTTTGTAAGTTATCTGACTTTTTTTGGATGTGTAACTATTAGTTACACATGCTAATTAGATGTGTAACTTCTAGGTACACAAGCTAAATGGATGTGTAACTAAGAGTTACACATGCTAATTAGATGTGTAACTTATAGATACACGTTCTAATTGAATTACTAGTTAGTTAGATGTGTAACTTATAGATACACGTTCTGATTGGAGCAGCAATGGTTGAGGCAATGGGGGAGCAGCAATGGTTGATTAGATGTGTAATTTCTAGTTACACATGCTAAATAGATGTGTAATTTCTAGTTACACATGCTAATTAGATGTGTAACATTTACTTACACATACTTTGCTTTAGGTAACTTAGGCTTGCAAGTTCATGATGAATGACATATTCCATATACAGGTGTAACTCCTAGTTACACAAGCCAGATGCATGTGTATCTCCTAGTTACACATGTTATATGCATGTGTAACTCTCAGTTACACAATTCAGATGCATGTGTAACTACTAGTTACACTAGTCAGATGCTTGTGAAACTGAATATACATTGGTGTATGTACTGTTCATTTTGATCTTATTATTGATTGCTTGTTGTTATATTTCAGGTTTCAGATAACTTCATAAAAGCTAATTGCTTAAACGTGGTAATGGTCTCGCTGAAACTGGAGTTGACGCTGAATACACAAGTCAGATGCATGTGTAACTCTCAATTACACTAGATAGACACATATGTAACTCTCAATTACATTAGACAGATGTGTGTGTAAATTCTAGTTACACATGCTAAAAAATTGTTGTTAATGAATATTAAAGTAATACATGTATTTTTTTTGTGTTCTATTTTTGATGTCTATTTTCTGCATATATATACAAGTGTAACTTTGCATTACACATGTCGTAAGGATGTGTAACTTTTGGTTACACTTGTCATATGCATGTGTAACTTCTATTTACACATTCGCAATGTACTTTAATAATTTCGGGCCTAGATTTAATAATTTCGGGCCTAGATTTAAATTTTATTTAATTATGGGCTTGACAATATGCATAAGGCTATCAAGGTCTTTTAATAATTTGGGACCTAGATTTAAACTTCTTTTAATTAAGGGCCTCATATTATGGGTTATCCATGGATGGGGCCTGAGCATAATTTTCCCCATGGATATTTGTTAGGAACTTACGGCCAAGGCCACCCAAAACAAGTAAAGCGCTTTATGCCACATATTTAAAGAGGCCACTTAAATAAATAAAAAAAGAAGCCTATCCGTAAGTGTTTGGTGGGGCACCACAAATATTAAACCTAAATGTCAGACTCAGAGTACTGGCACTTGTACTAATACTTCTATTTGTTAGTTTGGCGCACAATGGTCTTGAAAAGTCTTCGAACCAACTCCAGGCTCCAGCATTCATACTTCTGTCTACATTTCGTCTCAGAAACTTATAACAGTGTTGGCTGCTGCACATTCAAATGCTGTACATCCGAAGGACTAGGCGACAGCCTCCAACCTTTACTGCTGCTAGCAGTATACCCAGAAATTTATTTTCCAGCGGCAAATTCCATCGACTATCCACCTGACTTGGTTGCTGCACAATGAATTGTTTATCCCACCCAGTTTTGTTTCTGCACATCTGAATGCTTATCCCACCCACTTGGCTGCTGCACAACCAAAGGACTAGGCCACGGCCTCCAGCCTCCACTGCATAGTCCCTTGTTTGGTTGCTGCACATTCATCTGAGTTTGATATAACCAGATGGTTGGAGGGGATGGCACATAAAGCTAAAGTACTTCAAGTTTCATCCAATAAAGTGCCATCTTAGTTAAACTATAAAGGCGAGGGTGTGTCTCCATCTAATATTGTCAAATGGAAGATACAGGTCTACGAAGTAGGAGGTCGATTATATCTTCTAGCCTGGTATAACAATAAACTTTATCTTATTATCTCCGAAGTGTGCAGTAACTAACAGCATGTTTTAAGCTATAGTAATCCTGATCAGGTGCTGATTCTCTAACAATGTTATACATGAATACAAGAGGATTCAATTCTTAGTGTTATCTTACAAATTTCCATCTAGGAAGGCTGCTATAGCAAAAACTGATACCTTTATATGGTACAAGCTGGATTAACAGAAGATATCTAATCAATTAGAGCATACACTAGACCACAAAACTGGAGATTTTAGTGTTGACTAATCTTATAAGTAGGCCGGGTTTCACATTCAACGTTTATCTGAAAATGAAGCTCACATGGAGGGGTAGGGACAGGGTGTTTTATCTAAAGAATAAAAAGATTAAAAAATTAAAAATCAGAACATCAACTATTACTATGAGGCAGTTGCTTCTTGTTCACATCTCTCAGCTTCGAAAGATGTCGCTTTCTGATCGAAATCTGGAGCCTTTGGTGTCAGCCCTAAAACCTTGAACATCATTTGGTCAGCATCGAAATCATTATTGGGGGTTGTCAAGAGCTTCTCGCCTGTGAATATTGAATTGGCACCAGCAAGGAAGCAGAGTGCTTGCTCGGACATGGAAAATCGAACGCGCCCCGCTGATAACCTCACCATTGCTCTCGGCATCACTATCCGAGCAGTAGCAATCATCCGGATCATCTCCCAGATTTCAACTGGCTAAAGAAAAGAAAAGGCTGCAATGAGACCTCAATTGCTTAAGGTACAGACACATTTTTTGCAGTTTCCTTATTTGTTCTCTAACCAACATAGATTCTCTCATGTTACCCTTTGCCTACCCAAAACAAATATACAAACCTCAAATCTAACTTACAGACTTTCTATATATCCTTATTAAAATTATTGAATTGTTAACTATGGTAGTACAATGGAGGTTTAGCATTATATTATTAATCCTAACCTTAGACCAGATCTTAAAACCGCTACATCTTTATTTGTTCCCTTCTAACCATAAGGTATGTCTGGTCAAGGATGTTGCACATTTATTAGAGGAACCATTATTTTCATTTTTGTTGGAAAATAGATGTGGGCCAGCAGCCCCGTACTCAATTATATATTATCAACTCGGAAAATTGAAAAAAAATACCTTTTGATCTTCGAGAGGTGTTCCTTTCACTGCAAGCAATGCATTGATAGGAACACTTTCTGGGTGCTCGGGAAGTGTTGCTAGAGTGTGCAACAGACCAACTCGATCTTCTTCAGCTTCGCCAAGCCCAATAATTCCTCCTGAAGACAGAGAGAGAGAAAATAGGCATGAATGGAAAATGTAAATCCTGTTTACAAACAGCGGGATCACTTAAAAAAAGGAAACAGTATATAGTTTTCACTTCCGACAAATCAAATGAACTTTCTCTTAGTTTCCCACAGCAGCTTGTCATCAACGAAATCCAAGAATAAGTTGTCAAATAAACTAATTCAGCTTATTAGTTACCATCTGGACCCGTCGTGAATTCTTCATGAGATTTATAGTGAAACAAAAATCTAAGACCTTAAAGAAGCTGTCTGGAAAAGTACCTGAGCAGACATTGATCCCTGCTTCACGGACGAACTTAAGTGTTTCCAGACGCTCATCATAAGATCTAGTGGTGATGATGTTTGGATAAAACTCTCTTGATGTATCAAGATTGTGATTGTATGCAGTTAGTCCTGCCTCCTTGAGCTCCATCGCCTGCTGCTTCTCTATCATGCCTAGAGTGCAGCATACCTCCATGCCCATACCCCTAAAAAGTATAATTTCAAGGATGCTTTAGTTCTTTCTGTAAAGCAATTCAGTATCGAAAAACTTTTCTAAGACACATACCTAATTTCTTTAACGTATTCTAGAATTTGTTTAAAATTTGTCTTTCTGCCTACTGTGTCTCTCCAGGCAGCTCCCATGCAGAAACGCGTACTGCCTGCCTCTTTTGCCTGGGTAACCAAAAGATAAGTCAATACTTAACTAGAGAGAGCCAAATAAATTTAATTGAGATAATGAATAAGTAATTTGTGACCAACATATTATTTAAATAAAGTGATGGAAGTGTTAGTATGTTATGAAAAGACGGGTTTGGAAGCGAGTCTGACTATCCAATTACTACTGGCTTTAACATCTCACTTGATACATCCGTTTAATCCAGAAACCTACGTGCTCTTTTCAACTAATTTGACTCATATAACAAAACCAACTTGGAACCCACAAATTTGTTGTGATGCAGATAGTTTCAACACCATGACTGATATCACCTTAATTAGTGGCAATCAATCAATTCTTACTGATCAAGTGATCAAGTAACTTCTCATCATACTTATATGTTAGCTGCAAGATGTGCATCTTGCACATGAGATTGCTACTGAAAAAATCCTTACGGATTGTCACCATACAGATCCACTGTAATTCTTAAGAGAATCTTCTTATAATTTCCAAAAGCTGAACATTGGCATTTGGAGGATCACTTCCTTCACATGAGTTCACAGAGAAAGTTTTATGACAAGACACTATATGAAAAGAAAAGACACACCAACAGAGGCCAGAGCTCTACTGCAAACTTCTTACCAACTTACATACTGAGAATGATTCTAAACTAGATTAGCACTCGAACTAGAACAATGCAAACCAAAGTAGCAAATGAAAACAAAACCGCACCTTTTCTGCTGCCTCCAGAATAGCATCCTTACCCATCATTTTTTGGGCTTTCAGCCCAGTGTTATACCTTGAAGATTGTGGACAGTACGAACAATCCTCACTACACCCGCCTGTTTTAACAGAGAGAAGAGTGCATTGCTGGACTTCCCTAAAATTATGAGCATGTCGATGGACTTGTGCCTACAAAAAGCCATAATGTGTTATATTAGAACGCATTCTACATAAATAGCTTTATCAACAGAAGTTCAATAAATAGCACACACACAAAATGGCCTAAAAGCAAACAAGAGATTCAGTAGTTACAAAAACTAGCGCGGTATCAAACAAGTCAGCTCCATTGTAAAACTACAAGAGACCCTTCTGGTTCAAATAGTAACAGAAAACAAACTTAAATTGCAATTTGCCTCCGAAATCAAACCTTAAACCCCACGGGACATGTCGCCACACAAATTACTACATTTTGGCACAAGACAGTCACAGTGTAGTGTACTGCATATGAGTTGCCCTTTCCTCCTGTAAATTGTACCTCCAACCTTCTCTAATGTTTATCAAATTTAGAATTTTCATTTATTTTCCTACATTTAGTGCGTGGGTCTCTATTATAAAACAACAGGCTATTCTTTCAAAAAAAAAAAAAAAAAAAAAAAAAAAAAAAAAAAAAACAGGCTAAGCTTTTTAGTGACCTAAGAGGAAAACCAAAATCATCTCCCCTCTACCACATTTCATCAAACATTTACTTGCACCCTTTTCTTCATCAGCTCAATCAGTATAACAACCATCAAAAACAACCTCAGAATCAGATCATGAAAAAAAAATGCTCAAAATCTCAAATTAAGGTTAAAAATCACAAAATCCAAACAAGTTAAAAAAAATCAGAAAAAATTAACATAAAATGTAAAGAAAATGAAGGAGAAGAAGAAATTACTCCATGGTAGAGAAGATCGAGAACAGGAGAGTCATAGACATGTTTAATTTCATCTTTAGTCCAATTATTTCTTGGACCTTCTTTAATTGTTCTATCTGCTTGTACGGCTGCAGCTGAAGAGGAAGATGATAGAGTTGAAAATGAAGAAATATACAGTGATGAATGAACACGAAGTCTCAAAGATCTAATCATCATCATTTTTAGTTTTCTAAAATTCTATAAACCCTAGAAAAATCAAAATTACAGAGTGGAAACCACACTCTCTTCTTGGAGTTAACGGATGTAATAATGAAAAAATAGTTTTTGAGTTGTGAGTGAATTTAGGAAATTTTCATTTTATTATAGAAAAAGATGGCCATTAGAATCTCGACACGTTTGAAGTCTTGTGTTAAGACACTAGATTGAGATAGGTTGGGTCCTAACAGTCATTATTATGGTACTACTAGTTTGGTTCAACGGCCCACCTGCTTTCGTTTGAATACAGTACAATGTACGATGTGTTTTACTCCCGATCCTATCAATCAATTCACCACCAGCAGGTCCAGCGCATAATTGCAGTGGACTACTATCAACGATCTAAATTTGAGTCCAAAATTCAATCCAAATCTGAATTTAAAATTCGTCAGTATCGGGGATGGAGATTTTAAAAAAAGAAAAAAACGAACCAACCAAAACATTTATAAAATAGTAAAATAAAGACTCCGACTTTTATAAAGTGAGATATTAGGAAAAAAAAATCGACGTTCGTAAACGAAATATCATGAAAAGGAGAGAAAAAACTTCGACTTTCGTAAACAAGATATTAAGGTTTGAGGTCAGAGCAGTTCCTATGGAATGAACAAATTCCAAGTTTGTTCATATTGCTCCTACTATGGACTCAACAAACATGAAAAATGAATGTTCAAATCAACAAGAACATCGAGATGGACCACCCAGCGTGCGCCTATGGTAAGGCCGGGCGAACTTGCCAAAAACACTGGCGTTTGAGACAAGAACGTTGACGCTTTCCCTTCCTACGCGCGGTTTTACTACAAGCGCCAGCGTTCACCCTGGAATCGCCAGCGTTTGACACAAAGACGCCAACGGCTCAATCTGAACGGCTGAAAAATCTTGTGATCCAACGGCTATACTTTTTCAATTTTATAAATACTCCTCATTTCAACTCTAAATGCACACATTCTCCAAATTCTTCACTCTTAATTCTTGATTGAACATGTCTTCGCCCCTGTTAGTTCGGCGAGCTTCGTATACTAAAGAAGAAGATGAATCTATTTGCAGAAACTATGTTTTTTTATTTACTCAGCTTGCTTTAGCAAACTATCCATGGGTGAATTTCTGGGCGGTTATTCACGATGGGTTCTGCAGTGACACTCGTAATCCGAGTCGTCGTGCTATATGCGATATAGAAAATCGTTTTGGTACAATTAAGAAAGAAGTAAGTGAGTTTGTAGCTTTAACCATACAAGCAAATTGATATCGACTGAAAGGTGAAACTGATGCTGAGATGGTAACAAGATCTTTGGCTGAATGGATACTTTCGAAAAATGTGGCTTTTCCTTTCGAAATAATGTTTTGAAATCCTTGAGGTGTTGAACAGTTTCAACCCCTTCTTTGTAGTCGTTGTTCAACCTAATACTTCTTCTCATTAGTGAAGCTAATGTAATGTAGTCCGTCGTAATTTAGTGAAGCTAATGTAAAACGCTTAATTTTGAATATATATAATTTTATTTAATTAAGATTGTCGTACTTTTAAAACTAAAATTACAAATGTAGCAGAACTAAAAATTATAATAGTCTCTCTAACGTCACTCATCTCTAGCTCCCTCATTGTTATTTTCTGGAGCCGATAATTCAGAAAATCCTGGGGATAAACCTGAGAAATCCCAAGTTGCCAACGTATTATATATATTTCCAATTGTTGATAGACCTGGGGATAGACATGGTTGAACAAAATTAAGTGATTTGAAAGTACTCTGTGTACTCGGTCCTCCAAGCATATAAGAGGTTTGTTGTTGTGGTGGTGTTGGTGTATAGCATTCATTTGGGTTGTAGGGTGCATTTGGGTTGTAGGGGCGAGAATGATGATGAAATGCGCCTAGGTTCAAGCCGAAATGCTTGAGGTTGAGATACAAGCATAATTTTTGATGAAGTATTCTGTCGTACATGTGGTGAAGAATTCTGTCGTGCTTGTGTTTCTCACACCATTGTTTCATTACTATCGTTCCATGATCTGTTGCTCATGGTGGAATCGGAAGAATGTGACCGCCGCCCATCATCATTTACAGTGATACTCAATCCAAACAGTGTTTGTCTGTCATTTTCAAAGTTGTTCCAAGTGCAGCGCCTCTACTTGCTAATTCAGCCAATGCAAATCATCGAGTTGCCTCCGCAACTCTTCGTTACTGGTAGTGACATTGTAGTAAGGATAATCACGGTTCATACCTTGGGAAACAATGTGGATCGTGGTTGGATCACCTTGTGAAGTAATACTTTGCATCTTCCAACGAATTTCGGGTATATTTGACGAAGATGGTGAAGAACTTGCACCTGTCCTGGGATAAGTCATAAAGATTGGCTCTTCTGAAGATGGTTGGTTAGGAACGATATTTGGATCATGGGACATGTTTGACAACCCTGGGAAATCAAACCCATAGACGTGCATGTATTGTGTCCCAATTACAGGCTTCGTAATTGACTTGTATCAGTTGACATACTATGCTTCATCAATATTCATCCTTGTATTTAGTTCACACCTCTCCCAACCGGTTATTCTCAGCCGATCATAATCTGATGCAAAGGTTTGCATTTGTTGCAGCGAGTTAATTGCAATTGCAAATATACCTTGTATTTGGTACCGTACTCTTTCTCCCAGATACCAAACCCCTTTTTGTGATTCCAGACTGTAAAAAACAACTCTACGCGTAGAATAATCAATAATACGTACTCCAATCACCATACTGAGGTAAATCAACGTATGGGTGAACAATTACGTTGTTGTGGCTCCGAGTCATCTGATGAAACTTTTGAACAAAACTGGAACCAAAGACGTGGCCAGTATTCTTCTGTATGTTGTTCTTTATATACATGTCCAACATTGGAAATCTAAGTGTCCCGTCTTTTAAGATTGGTTTAGCAACACGGAAGTAGGTATACCACCAATACTGCAAATTACTCCATAATTTTGGTTTTTTGGCTAAATAATCTACATTTGTTCATAAAAATTATTTAAATTTAGTAATAATAATAAATTTAAAAATAATAATTTTGATATTTACCTCTATGATGCTCCAGAAACCAGTGAAGTTTTCTTGGCCCAGGGATGCTTGATCCAACCCATAGATAGTACAATTCTGCTAAAATTGCAGATCCCCGGTCATAATTTGGTGCTTTGTCGAGATCTTCTAACAGTTCAAGCCAACCAACATGAGCAACAGAAGTTGAGTTTGGAAAGAATGTTTGACCCAGTACCCATAAGATAAACATCCTCTCGAGTTCAGGATAGTCATCTACATGTAGTGGGTTTCTGGGTTTGATTAGGAAAGACTTCAGCGCTCACATCTAATCCCACCTCCTTTCAAATTTTTATAATCTTGACGTATTTCTGATTCCACAAACGAGAGAAAAAGCGTCTCAAATTTATTATTTGATATCCATTCGTCTTGGCTGAATGGTGGCGGGTCTCCCATTCCACTTGGGATCCCAACAATGAAATACAAATCAAGGAGCGTAATTCCTATTACAAGTATAATATCAACTATGATTAATTATTTTGATTATTTAATAATTATTTAAAAAAATTAATTTAGGTTAGGTTAAAAAACTTACCAATTTCGAAATCTATAAAATGGAATGTGTGCGTCGTCGTCCACCACCTTTCTATCACTGTTTTCGGAATTTTGTTGTTATGTTTTCTAGGCTTCATTCTATTAAGCGCACTCCAAGGATATCTGTTAACCCTTTCTCGGATTACAGGGGGTAGAATAACATAAACAACATTTAATTCATAAAATCTACCTCTTATGTTATAATAATCCTCAGACCGATCTTGATGCTCCGACACATGACCTGGGAATAATGATGGAGCAGCAACGATATTTGGCGAAGAAAACTCTGCTTCTCGATTTTGAGAAAAATCTACACCCGTGTTAGGAAGCAGTGCCGATTCATTTTTTCGATCTCTTCTCTTCTTTATACTATTCGTCTTTCTTCTCACTAAGTTGTTCATATTGTGTTAGAATTTTTTGATTTAGAAGAGTTTTAGAAGAAGGAAATGGTAGTGGCGTGACTGAAAATGAAATCAGTAGAACGAATTTATATTGTTGAAATAATACGGTTGCAAATATTGGCGTTGGAGAGTCGAACATTGGACATTCTGGTTTTACCGCCCGCGTTGGTGATTCACACGCCAACGGTTGTGTTGTCAACGCGCGTTGGTTCTTCCAACGCCAATGGTTGTCTCGTCAACGCTTGCATTGGTTCTTCCAACGCCATCATTTTTACCTTGTCCGCGCGCTTAATGATGTAACGCCTTATGCTTTACCATAGTGGAAAATCCAGTTTGGCCATCCACGTGGCTTAACAAACAATTTCATTTGGCCATTGCCATAGGAATTTCCCTTAGTATACCAAAACATAAGAGGATAACTATATCCTTAATCTAAATATGAAATCGTCACAGTTTCGATACTCCTCAAATACTTGTTGCTGATATGAGAAACCCAATAATTCACAGTTAAATTCTTGTATGACAAGTTAAATTCTTTGGATTTTGACTCGATGAACTTAAATCTGAACGACAATTTCTAGAAAGGTTTATGGAAAAATAAGATCTCAGATAACATAAAGTGATTTGGACCAATAATGCTAATGTAGTAATTGGGGAAAATAATGGATGAAGATATAAAATATTAAGCGTCCATCCACAGTAAAAAAAATGTACATGATTCGTCTTTGCAAGTTTTATCGATATAGTAAACATCAATCAAAATAACTTTTGCTTATATGAAAAATTCTTACATATCATTTACAATACCCATTTGAAGTAAGAATTAATAGGACAATACCCGAAAACGCCTTATAAAAAGCTTGCAAATCACCTCTTTAACCATTAGTCAAACCATCCTCTTATCATCTATTTTGAATGAAAAATAAAAATTAATCATCCTCTTGTCTTCGCTTCCTTTACTTCTTATCATGTGTATTTCGAGGTTTGGTATACATGTGGATATTCTTTTGTTAGATTGCTTCAATAAAATTGAGACGTCTTTCGCTACAGTTATTATTCGACCAAAGGTTTTCTCTCAAGGAAAACATAGATACATTATGAGAAATAATATTAACAATTATAGGACCCATAAATAAAGTAGACCTCGTAGAACCAGTCTCTTCTACCGCGTGAAACTCAAATTTCTATATTTTTTTTAATCAAAGGCGCATTCTAAACAATGTAAATTTATCCAAAATTGAAATTTCTTACTCAAGTTTTGAGGTTGGAAAGAAAAAATCAAATCAAATAAAATAAAAGAATAACTCAATTTATTTACAATAATGAAAGTGAAGTATATGTCTCACGTTGAGGTCGAAGTTTTTAATTTATTAATCATGTTTGTCAATGTGAAGCTTATGATGATATATGGAATCATGCTTTATACCATTGACCAAAAACAAACACAAAACTAATAGTTTAGTAAGCATGTAACATACATTTTACTCGGATGATCAGAATATTGTAGAACACATCCATTTATAAAGAAAATTTAGACGTACTCAGAATTAATGCATTCTCTCTGTGCAATATAACTTGTTGATGCTACCACAGGTAATTGGTTGATGTTTCAGAATTCTACATATTCAAGATATGTTTTTGAGATATTCAGAAAACTAAAGTGAACTGAATTGCTCTTCATTATGGCAATAATGTCATTTTGGTCAAGACAACAATGCATAAAGCTGGTTACACAATAACTTTGTTCTTCAAACAACTTATACATGCAGAGTCAAGACTATATATAGTCTAAAGTAATTTTGCGATTGAACATAGCTAGTTTCTTGAGAGCTAATAACGATAGTGTTTTATTCACTCAAACTATCCATTGATTCGTACATGGATACTTCATCAGATAGATCAAACGATACCACCACAGATTACCTCGATAGGGGAAGGTCAAGCTCTCCTAGTAGTGACGGATCTACCGGAATCGAAATTTATGATGAATGAGACACAACTAATAATTTTGCTTGCAAAAGTTGCTTAATATCTAAAGTCGACGACTTTGTATAGGTATTAATTTGAAATACATTAAGATTTGGTCCTAGTAATTTTTATCTGTTTTAGAATTTGCAAGTTTTGGTATATTAATTATTCATTATTTTGTACATCTTTTTCTTTTTTCTTTTTTTGTTAATGGTTCATTATTTTGTATATCGTTAGTGTAGCAGTTTATAAGTTAGGAGTTACATGACTCATCGTGCCAAAATCAAAATAAATATATGACAATGAAATGAAATCGGTAATTTATATCTGCCCATGTTAGTCTACATGGGTAGGGAGGTGGGAGCTACAAAAATAATTGTGAGGATCAATTTTCTTCATTTTTTTCTGGCGTTCGTGTAGATTTATTTTTCTGATAATGATAAATGATGAAATACACAATGATGGATGAACACGAAGTCTCAATGCTCTAATCATCATCATTTTTCCTTTTCTTTAAAACCCTTAAAAAATCAAAATTACAGAGTGAAAACCACACTATTTTCTTAGAGTTAACGGAGGAGGAGAGGAGAGAGATGTAATAATCATGAAATGTACTTCACTGATTTTTGAGTTCTAAGATAATTTAAGAAATTTTCATTTTATAATGGCGGAGTATTAAAAGATGGCCATTAGGTTACTGACACGTGTGAAGATATATCAGAACGAGATTGAGATAGGTTAGGTCATTATTATGGTACTAGTTTGGTTCAACGGCTCACAATACTGTATGTTTTATCAACCAACTAGATTACTTTGTGTTTCACTCCCAGTCCTATCGATCAATTTACCACCAGCATGTTCATTGCATAATTTCATGATAATACTAGCAAAACAAACTTATAGTGCGCTTGGATACCAGAATTAGTGCTTCTGTTTCTCCAAAAGTTGAAGTCGTAAGCAGAAGCCAGAATTAAAACTATATTTCTTCATAAAAAGTTAAACTTTTTGACTTCTTGAAATCGTTTGGAAATTCTCTACCCAAACTGACTCCTTGCTTTTTGATTTCTATAAGTCAAAAAGTTACTTCTGGATATTCAAGCGCTATAAGAATGAGTCGTTATATAGGGGTAAAGTTGTTGGATGATGATGTTCGATGGTATGAGTTCTTTACTCACCAACATTGGGGTAGTGAGATTAAAGAGAAAAATATGGACAACCAAAACCATCAAAAAAAAAAGAACTTCAACTTTCTTAAATCTAAATGAGACTAATACAAACTTGTCAGCATCGGGATAGTATGAAGAAGAAGAAAACAGACCTACCAAAACCAAAAAAAAACTTCGACAATGCAAAAGTTCATTAAGGTCTGAGGTTAGTAGATCAAAATAACATTTGGTAATAAGGGGATGGTAGGTATGGGTGATAACTAGATCCTCAATATGAATACTAAATTGTCCCGGTTATGTAGTTTATCAAGCACCAATCTAACACGTATGGCTGATTTGATACATCCGATCATAAAAAGTAGAATGTTGCGCTTATTAATTTTTTGTTCCTGAAAATGTCACTGGATGCATTGTACATATCAATTTGTTCATCAATAATGCAAATAATTTATAGCAAGATAAAGACAGATATGATGCCTTATAATCCTGATTTAATTGGGGTATACCAGAAATTTATTCACACATCAAAAACTATAAGGGGGTGCCATAACAACGTGAAAGTACAATTTTACTTTCATCAATAATAAAAATTAAAATCATATTAACCCTCAAACCATCATCCCCAAATTCATTTCTATTCCAACTCAAAAGTCTGTTTCCCCTCTCATCTACTCTCCAACCTAAGGACACCTTTAAAGAAAAAAAAATCTTCATCATCAATTGATCGTCGATTTGAAAACTTTAACGACGATTAACTTCTTATATAAACATGGCTCGTATGAAAGAATACTAGCGAAAAGTTGAGAACCCTAAAGTCGTAGAGAAACTCAAATGGAAGGTTTATGCGAGAAGCGGGAAAAAATAAAACTGGGACGAACTGGAGGAAGTTATGACCCAATTAGAAAGTAAGTGAAGTAAAACCCACTACTCCATTTGTGGTTTGCATTTTTCGCGGTGTGTTAAAATATAAAATTAGATTTGTAACCGAAAAATTACGGTTACAGAATGAGGGTCATCACCTTCAGAATCACAATACCCTAACGACTTTTAATATGCATGTCGAGACTATGACAAGTCGTCAACTTATATGTTGTAGAAGATAACAACTCTCTATCTATGTTTTCTAAAAAAATTGGCCTACTTTATTGTCGTTAATATATAGTTGAACAAGATGAAGACTCTAAATTTGTTGGTGTGACGACCCTCTTTTATACACTGACGATCCTAGATGATTAAATACTACCTTTCTGTCCCAAAATTTGATAGGTTGGTCGACATATTTACAAAGGGTCGTAATTGCATATTTGAGGTTCATCAACTCATTACTGTAGAATCTTTGGTGCATATCTGAAGGTCGTTACTGTTTACAATTTATACAATGACGACCCTTCTTCTGAGAACATGAATGTGATGTATGACTTTTTTTTTTGTTTATCATATTGTAGTAAGATGAAAGATATCAAGCAAGGAAACCAACATTTTTCCGCTCCTCCTTCCAAACCTCCTCGCAACTAGAAATTCTTGGTAGCCGGTCCTTTCGTGGAAAACGACCAAATGAGGTATCTTTTTCTATCCGTGAACCCAAAGACAAAGGTAATAACATTTCAGATTTCTACGCTTCTTTCTCTCTTGTTGTATCTGCTTCTGGAAGCGATGGAGAAGAAGATATGGAAGAAGAAGAACTTTCAGTAGAAGGTGAAAAAAAAAAGACAATGGTGGTGATGGTGGTTCTGCTGGTGGTGGTGTTGATGATGATGCTGATGATAGTAATGATGGTAATGGAGGTGAAGGGAAAGAGGAGGATGAGGAGGCAGAGAAGGATGCCCCACATCCGTAGGTGGTACAGACGAATGATAAATTCTCAAATCAACCTAGCGCGAAGCACATTCCCTCCAAACATTTGAATTTGGAACGTCTTCGCAATGGCAAAGCCGGAGGAGAATCTAAAGATGGTCGAAAAGTTATATTTGGATATCTCGACTCATGGGATCGTACCATCTTCGAGACTATCGTATGAATATAAAAAAATTCTTTTAATTTGAATATTTGTTGCTAATTTTTAATATTGTATGTTTATTTCTATCTCTTTTATAGAATCATAAGAATGTCGTTCGTCTTTTTAGGCGCCAGTCTTCGTATGTAAAAATGAACCAATAAAACTAGGAGATGAATTTCCAAGAGTTAAAGAGATTGTAGAAAAAAATTGATATGTATATTGCCATTAAAGACTTTGTGATTACGTATGACAAGGTTACAATATCATTTTTTTGTGAGGGGTTTTATGGTGAAGTTGACGGCTTTCAATTCTCGTTTGATGAGATGGCATTGAATCCTGACGATATATAACAAAGTTTAGGGCTCCAAGTCGAACGGAATCCACCGTAGACAAATTTAATAAAAAGATTACTTTGACTCAAATTCATGAATTGACCTGTAAGTTATTTGGATGATATGCAGTGAATACTAATAACCTTTTCTTCCCCGGAAAGAAATGCCCAAAGAAAGAGTTTAAACTTGTAAAAAATAGGGAAATGGTCCATTCTCTGATTTGGAAATTCATGCAACGAAAACTGCATATTTTTTGTAAGTCCTTTCTTCGGTTGTGTTTCTCGACAGCAAAGGAAATAGGGTCAGCACCAACTATCTCCAGCTTCCGGATCCCTTGGTTTAGGTGAGTAAGTGCTCGTGGGGGGACTTCCTGAAAACGCAGGGATACCAAGTACACCACCAACGTTTTTGTTCGGAAACTTGTATAAACAAAACTTAATACAATAGCAAGTAGACCAACATAATGATATTTGACAATATGTATATAGAGTTCATATGTCAATCATTATATATATAGACTCAGAGTCCGTGAACCTGATTGTTAAGAAGAGTACTTGGAAAATCAAAAAAATCAATATCCAATATCAATCTAGTTGTATCCAAATAATCCAACCGGAATTTTTCCAAGTAATTAAACTTGTTATGTATCTTTCAAGATACGAATTATTCAAGAACTAGTCTCATAATCGATTACAATTAAATGGATGTATGTACTTATATTTAATACGTGCAAACCTGTGTAAATATAATTATAAAGATAAACAATATAATGCGGAAAAGGGAAAACCCAAGAAACCAGAAATTTTGTTAACGAGGAAACTGCAATAGCATACCAACCGTACTAAGCCTCTACAGACGCTAGCATACTATCATACTTTGAACTAAATACACCCTCCAAGAGATACAGTTATGGTCGCGCTCCTTACGTGTTTTGAAACTTGAAAGTCTCTATGATTCCTTAGAAGGCGTCCTTTACATCCTAAGAGTTTCTTCAGCTGAAGTGAAGACTTTTGATTCCGTTGTTCCTCTAACAGATACACCTATTTGATTTCCGCTTAGATCAAGGTCAAGGTTTGGAAATCTCTTTGCAATATACAAATCTAGCAAACCGCACAAATACTGAACTTACGACTCCCGAAGAGCAGCCTAGATTCTTAAACACCCCTTAAGAACAATCTCCGAAGATCAACTAAGATCAGTGTTTAGATATCTACCTTGCGGAATCACAAAGTCTGAGACGAAGAGAACTTTGCGATTACTATCTATTTTGCCTGAAAGAGATTACGAGAACCTCAATAACATAAAATAAATATCAGGATTCACGAACTATCAAAGTCTGAGACGAAGAGAACTTTGCGATTACTATCTATCTTGCCCGAGAGTTTCTTCAGCTGAACTATAAAGATAGTCAGACATGGCTTCACGAATCCCCAAAGCGAAGTCTTTTAGTCGTAGACCTAATAATGTTCTACAGAGGAAACCGAGGTCAATAGAGGACGACTCAAAAATCAACTCGGAAACAACGTATCAGGAATCGATTTTCCCAATTGAAAGAGCATATCTATTTTAGCTTAGAATTAAATCTAAGATAATTTGAGAATCAAGCAAATACTTTAGGTCTTCAAAATACAATAGAAGAGTATACACATAGGTTCGGTTACGGAACCGTGTATAATGACTATTCGGTTTGGCAAATTATCCAAAGAACTAAAAGTTATTTGATCGTTGTTCATTTAACACCTAAGAATTTAATCATGATACACACACATAAGTGTTTAAGTAATCAATGAAGTCTTAAAAGTTTTTAAGAGAGTTCTAGTATTGCTAAACATATCATGAATATAAGTCTTTAAGCATATACTATAAACTGGGACAGTTGGTACAACGGTTCGTGAACCACAGGGTTGTTCACGGGTCAGAGTGCAGAAGTTCGTGAATCGGGTTCGCCAACCGTACTAGACTACGGAACTCAGTTGACCGCAGTTCATGAACCTGGTTTGTCAACTACTAGCCTATTTATCCAACTTAAAAAAATTAATTCACCAACGGTTTTCCAACCGGGTTCGTGAACCGTTCCCAACTGAACTTGTAGTTTTCAAACTGGATCGCCAACCTTTCATGTATTTCTATAACTCAGATATCTATGATTTGCAAAATGTTTCGCGAACCTACCCTGAGTAGAAATATCAGTAAGTTCATATTTCTCTCATATGATTTTTGAAACATTCTCAAGTGACATGATCATTTGCATGGGCAATTTTCAATTGATCGAGAAATTAATTCATAGAACTAATATTGCTAAGGACCGTCGAATATTTTATTTTCTAAATCATATTTTTATATTTTTCACAAGACAAGCTTGACTCGAAACTTCTTCTTTGTAACTCTACCAGAAGTCATACGACATAGTCTCAATAGATGGAATAGTGGTATAGTGAGTAAAATAGAATGGTTCAATCTTCACATACCTGATACAGAAGTTCTTCAAATGTCTTCGTAGACATTTAGTCTTTAAGGGTGATCTCTGATACTCAACTGTAATTCTAACCTAGTCTGACACTTGATTTAGTAAACTAGAAACCAAGATATATCATTGACAAAAAGCTTGAGATAGCAAAATTTGTGGGTTCAACCGAGCAATGCTATAACAACGATTATTATCTCACCAAATATTTGCTCTTAAGACAAACTTAGATATATTATAAGTGATCATATTGACAATTCTAGGAACCGTAAATAGAGTACACCTCGTTTAATCAATCTCTTTTGTCGTGTGAAACTCAATTTTAAACTGCTTTTGCTTTTTAAATCAAATGCGCGTTCTAAATAATGTCAATGTTTTCCATAATTGAAAATTCTAACTCAAGTTTGGAGGTTGACAAGAAAAAATAAACAGAAAGAAAGAAAAGAAAATAATAACTCAATTTATTTGCAATAATGGAAGTAAAATACTTCCGCCATCTTTTTTTATTAGTCCTTTATTATATTTTCGTATGTCTTAAAGTAGTTGTCAATATCTGTTTATAATGACATTTTTTTTCTAAAACTATCAAAGATATCCTTAATTTTTTTTATAATTTATAAAATCGTTGTTAATATAACTCAATTTAAAATATTAAACCCTATCTCCATAAATAAAGAAACAAATCTGTTTATTATCTTTCTTATTATATCTTTGTTCCTTTTTTAGAAAAAAATAATATTTATGGCTACAAATATTAGATTCTTTATACTACTAAAAATATTTATATACTACACATATTTATATTTACTTTAGTAATAATATAGCATATAATAGGGGTAGATTTGGATATTCTTCTGGTAACCTTAATATTTTGAGTTTGTCAAATCGGACTAATAAAAAAACGGAGGATCATATGTGTTAGAAAATTTCTTTGTCGAACTCACAAGTGTTGCTATATTTAAGCTTGTTGTCAAACTTAGTTATCAAAACTATATCTTGATTTCTAGCCTACAATTAGTCAAGTCCCGGTCTAGGATAGTGGAGTTGAGAAACGAACCAGTCATTGATAGAGCATTGCTCGATCGAACTCGCATGCGTTGCTATCTCAAGCATGTTTGTCAATGTTAGTGACCAAAACTATAAGTCTTGATTACTAGTCTATTATAGCTAAGTCTCAGACTAAGATAGAAAGTGTAGTTGATCTCAAGGACTTCATGGTGATTCATCATACAAGTAGAACTACTCAAGGAACTGACATAACTTCTCGACAAAAAGGTATGTGAAGACTTGAATTTATCTATCACTCAAAAGTCTATCTAATCTATCTCCTACTCTTTGAGACAAGAAGTCGTATGCTATATATATATTGTGATTACGCACATTTGGTATTTCGAGCCGAGTATACCTCGCCTATCTATATCTCGAAATATGAGTTGGTAAGCTTTTCGCTTTAACCAAGTTTATCTTTACCATGTGACGGATGTCATGATATGTTTCAATCATCTTGAAAATTGCTTTGACGAGAAATGGTGTAACAACTATATAACGTCCTCTAAGAATGTTTCAATGATTGAAATGAGAGTTTATATTACATAACCAATGGTGGACATAAGCATTGTTGTGGAAACACATTTATGTATAAGTCCTATTCCTTGAACCAAAGTTTGCGAACTTTTTTCATCAAGAGAACCGGAAGAATCGCATGAGCCAAGTCCGCGAACTCAGTCAGCGAACTGCCAAAGTTCTAAAACCCGAGAATTTCTGCTGGAGTTGACAAAATACTTGCATGAAACTAAGACCGCGAATTAAGTTCGCGAACCCAGTCCATGAACCAGCGAAGTTCTCATACCCGAGAATTTCTGCTGGAGTTTTTAAACTCCGCCCGGTAACTTAAGTCCGCGAACCTAGTCCGCGAACTTGGGAAGGTTATACATCTGAAGATGATTTCTGAACTTAAATTTAAAAAGACTGAGGAATGCAGTTTGCAAACAGTGGCTATAAAAGTTCATGAACCGATTCAAGTGAATCAAATCATCTTTGCTTCAATTGTGTCTTGTGTAGTACATCAGATTTCATTGCAGTTGAATAACTCTCTAACTAGTTCATTTGAAATCATTTGAATTATTTATGGTGAAGAAGAACGTGGTTGATATGGAATGCTCATATGGGTAACCTTTTGGTTAACTATTGTTGAACCAACAAGTGCATACATTTGGGTATGGTTAACAAACCTAGAAGCATGCATTGTCAAGTGTGTGTAACAAGCTAAGTTTTCGATCTAACGGTTGAGAAATATTATCTTGAATCTAAATCAGGTTTTCATATAACGGTGGATATTGATTGCTTTGTTACCAAGGTAACTTAATTGCAAACCCTGATTTGAAAGCCTATATAAGGAGAACTCTAGTATCTGTGAAAAACTAATCCCCACACCTCACGTGTAATACTAGTTTGCATACTAGAGTCGGTTCTCCTTTAACCTTTGGTTTTATTCTTCTAAAACCAGATTAACGACTTAAAGACTTCATTGGGGCTGTGAAGTCAGACCGATAATACTTTTATCGTAGTTGTGTGATCTGATCTTGCATCTTCTATCATACGATTACAATCAGATTGATTGGCTTGAGATTGATATCTCCGATAGGCAAGATATAAAAAGTAATCACAAACATCTCCGTCTCATTGTTTGTGATTCCGCAACATCTTGTTTCGCTACCATACGATTAAGATTGTTGTGAGGTGATTGATAACTCTAGGCTATTTTTCGGGAATATAAGACCGGATTATCAATTGGTTCCTGTTCACCTTGATTATTATCAAAAGGCGGGAACAAAACCTTTTAGGTTTTATCTGTGGGAGGAAGATTTATCCTTTGAGTCTTTGATAGACTTGTCTGTGTGAGACAGATTTGTTTGTTGTTAAGTCTTCGACTTTGGGTCGTAGCAACTCTTAGTTGTGGGTGAGATCAGCTGAGGGAATCAAGTGTGCAATATCCTGCTGGGATCAGAGGCGTAGGGAGTACAACTGTACCTTGGATCAGTGGGATACTGATTGGGTTTCAACTACAGTCCACTCTGAAGTTAGCTTGGAGTATGCTAGTGTCTGTAGCCGATTAATACAGTGTGTGTTCAATCTGGACTAGGTCCCTGGGTTTTTCTGCATTTGCGGTTTCCTCGTTAACAAATTTCTGGTGTTTGTGTTATTTCTATTTCCGCATTGTATTGTTTTACCTTTATAGTTGAAATAATACAGGTTGTGCGTTTAGATTATCAATTAGAATAATCCAACCTTTGGTTGTTGATTTTCGTTGATTGATCCTTGGATATTGGTCTTTAGTACCATCCAAGTTATTCCTTGTATTTGATTAGAACTCGCAGTTCCTGCTTGAGTAAATCAAATCAAGAGAGAGATATAAACTCGTTGATATATTTTTAATTGATTGAGTCTTGTTGTTTCTCTTAAAAGTATATTCTAGTTTGTCCATACAGATTGCTAAGCGAATTATTGGGTGGTGTTGTTAGACCCCCTCCTTTTCAATTGGTATCAGAGCAGGAAAACACGTTAAAGACCTTATAAGTTTGTGTTTGTAGCGATCTGATTATGGACGAGTCTATCTCTAATAACGTACCAGTTCAGAAATTACCAGATGATTCTAAAAGCTTGGATTCACCTGAGAGAACTGTCACATCTAAGTCAATATCTAAACATTCTCTTGATGTAAAAACTATTGATTGAGAAACTCTTCTAGAAGAACAGTTGGATGAAATTTTTGATGAAGGTGATTCAAATATTGATAGATATGTTGATGAGGAAGTCTCAGAGTATGTTAAGTTTTTGGATTCATGGAAAATGAAGAAGATTATAACTTCTCATGTCACACCTCTTCTGACTCCTCTCTGTCGAGAAAACAAGAAATTGAGAAGATGTTACGCAGGTGTTTATTTTTCGAATCGTTCTAACGAATAATTCCTCAAGGATTCTGAAGAAAACCAACGTAAGAAGTCATTTGAATGTGATAATCTTTATCAAATGTACTTTTTGTTGGAAGAGAAACTTGCAGAATCTGAAGTAAGGTTTAACTCTCAACAAATTAGTTTTGATGACAGAGAAAGTGCTTGTCTCACTCGATAAAAACGCCTTGAGGCTGATTTAGCTGTTGCTCTTGATAAAATCAAGATGTTGGAAGATGACTTGAAAAAGTTCAATACTAGTTCAATCAAATTGCCACTATGCTAGGAGCAAGTAAAAATCATCGTGATATACGAGGATTGGGTTATAAGGGAATAGATGCTCCAAGTATTAGCAAAGAGTTAAAATTTGTTAAGGCTAGTGATTCTTCTCAACAAAAGGTTGCCACTGATGGAAAAAGTGAAATACCTTCATCAGAAGTTAAAGTTCGAAAGAGAAAAGTATATCAACCTCCCAAGTCATCACACACGGATCGAAGTAAGAACATTCCTTATGTTTGCCACTATTGCGGAAATAAAGGTCACCTGCAAAGGAGATGTCGTTTCCGTATAGGGAATGAGAAACTTCATGATGTTCTTGTTTGGGAATCACAAGAAGTTGTGAAACCAATATCATATGTTAAGACTAATCCCATTAACGTTACAGGTTGTAGTTGTACAATCTTTAGGCAAAGGAATCAGTGCTGTGATAATCCTAGTTTTTCCTATAAACGTCATACAAGTCCTTTTCACAATCGTAATGGTTATCAAAAGGATAACTTCGTAAAGACGAAGACAAGATCCGATGCTCCCAATTGGAGAAAGACTAACTTGCAAAAGAATAGTCAATCCAATTCTCTTCCGAGAATTCTAGAAGATAGTAACGGGCAGAAGGTTTCGGTTGTTCATAAACGCACTCAGAAGTGGGTACCAAAGAAATACAATGATGCTTTGAGTGTGAAAAGGAATGATCTTCCAGAAAATTTCATGACTATGGAGAAGGCAGTATCCATGATGTTGGAACTTAACAAGTTTTTTGGAAAAATGGAATTGGATGTGAAAGGTTCTAAAATCGATCTCTTTTATGATAATCCAAATGTCACTTGTGGTGAGCAAAACGTTGTTCACCCCAACACAACTTGATTGTGTTGTAATTGCATCCTCACCAAGGAATGTCCTGTTATGTATACGGTGAGGGAAGCACGAGAATTGGGGCACACAGATTATGTTCGATAAGGCTGTAAAATTCAACTGGATTCTTTTAAAAAGGTATGTCTATAAACCTGAGCAAGATTTGTGTTTTTATAATGATCCATGTACCTTGCTTAATGTTCATTTCTACCTAACTTAATCTGTGTTTAAGGTTCTTAAACGTTTAGGTTTGAAAATAATAGTTCATGATGTTTGAACTTCATGGTACATCTACCAGATATGCATAACATCTTTTAAAAACAAAATCCAGGGGTTTAAGTTCGCGGACTTGAAAATTCGTTTGCAAACCCGTTATGCATATTTGCATGTAGACGTCAAAATTCGGTCGACTTGTTTTGGCCGTAACTTCTTCGTCCGAACTCAGAATGAACTCATTCTTTTTGCATTCTCTTCCTCTTTGAATTCTATTCAAAATGGAGATGATAATTATTGATTTTGTATGAGTTAATATTGGTATTTGTCCTGTCTCTTTTTTTTGAGTGTTTTGCTTCGTTTCGTTGTACTTGTTCCACTTTTCTTGGACTTGGGCACTTGGGTTCATGGAATAGTACTCTTCTAAGCTTATTTGTAGCTTTTACAAGAATGTTTTTGGTGAATCACAAAGAAGGAAGTTCAAGAATCGGCAGTAGTACGCATTACTATAGGATTCTTGAATGTTCACAATCATTTTATATGAACTATGGTGCATGGTCGTTAATGACTTTGTATGTTCTTCTTTGAACATATTTTTATACGCCTTTGGTACCTATTCTTGGTATAAATCCGGACAAAAAAGTTTGATTCTACTCTCTAAGGAAAAATCATCTTATATGTGCATTACGAGTTTGTCTTGTTGCCTAGGAAACTTCTTATGAGAATTTATTCTTGTTTTTGAGAAGGATTACTAGAGTTTGGAATAACAATTATTGTGACTACACATGGCTATGTCCAACGTTTTCATCTTCATTTTTTTAGATTTATTTGTTTAAATTCTAAAAACTATTTGAGAGATGATTTTGGCAGTATTGATCTTTTTGATTTGTTATATTGCAATTTGTTATGGGATATTGGTGTTTACGTCCGTGAACTATGTTTATCCCGTACTTTGTCAAAAGTAAAGTCGTCCGTGATCGGTATTCATGTATTGATTAAAGAATGAATGGACTTTTGAAAAATACAAAAGTTAAGCCTATATTGTCAATCTTTCATGGAAGATAGGTTAAAATCTTTTGTGACAAAGGATGATGTCTATTGATTGTTGTTATGCAAATAATGATTAAAGATAGAATGAATCATTGTATATTCTGCAGTATTGATCATCCCTGATCCATATTTTTTGTGTATACTGCATTACTCCATAAGTTTTTGTTGTGTTGAGTATATGAACGGTTAAGCTAATCATTTTCTATGGTTAACTTAGTCGTAGCTCCATAAGTTCTCTTATGTTGAGCATAATCAATTAAATTGATCATTTTTTGTGTTTAATTTGGTTGCGTATTCCGATTAAATTAATCATGGGTTTACTTGTGATTAATTTGATTGAGTTTTTGGATATAGAAAATTATTCTCATGGTTTTTGGTGTCCAATAAAATCCTTTTTTCTTTTTAAATTAAGGTATATCTTGTTGTTCTTTCGGGAATGACATCAAATGGGGGAGAGTTCTTTTGAACTTGTGCTTAATGGTCATATCTTGAGGGGTGTGCGGCTGTGGAATTTTAGAGGGGTTATCTTGTATCTTTAAATTCCTTGATGAATGCATTTAGCTTCGGCTTATGATTGGATTTAAATTAGTTGGTATGTAATTTTTTATTTTTGTCATGAAATGTCTCTCTCGGAAATTTCATTATGATCCCGTTCTTGTACCTTTGCCAATTTTATTTACAAAAAGGGGGAGAATTAATATGTAGTTCACACTACAAATACATATGGTTTTCGGATCATTGTGCAAGGGGGAGTGGTTTCCATGTGAGATGGATTATTGATTAAGGGGGAGTGATACATATCACCATAATATTATTGTTGAAGTTATGATACAATTGAACTTTGACGTTGTGTACTTGTAGATGGGGAAAAAAGATTTGCTGGTTTTTACGGGATTGAGGAGATGACCGTGCGCAGAAGACTCCTTGAACCGAGCAAATGCTCAACCTCACACAGATGCACTGTAAGAAGGGAGTGCTTTAAGTTCTAGAGATCAATCTGTAGGACTCTGGCCTAAACCAAGGCAATGGCCATTCCAGAGTCAATTCGGTCACAAGAGAGGATGAGTTAATCTGTAGGAGGGAAGCTGAGAAATGTGTGAGATCAATGGTGATCGAGATTGTAGGTGTATTTTGTATTCTGTGTAAGAAAGTTCTGAGTGATTGAATTTACTCAGTTGAGAGTGATTGCTCAGATGATGAGTTCTTGTAGACGAAATATTTCTTGTATGAACTTGTCGAGAAATTCTTGTCTGTTTCAATCAGGATTCAGAGACTTATTTATATTGCTGGAATTGTAAACACCTTGATCCCATGAAGTGTGACAGTTGTTGAAGTCAAAGAGTGGGAAAGTGGGAAATCGTGTCAAAACCAGTTGCTCATCGTGCGGAGACTTGGTTGATTTTCCATCCACTACTTTGCTAACTCCTTCAAATGATTGCAGGACTTGCTCACATTCTTATCGTGTGTATGAACACACGTGCCATAGACCGCCAGACCAAAACCCTAGTTAATATCCCCCCATGTGACACGATTGACATCTCGTGATTGTGGAGTCAATTGCTGACTTTATGGGACGATGATTCCTTGTATTGCTGATTTGAACGCGATTTGCAAATGTTCTGAGACTTATATTGTCGAATAAATGTTGATAATTTAAGGTGAGAAAATGCTGCTGAATTGTTGAATATTGATAGTTGAACCAATATTCCTTAGTCTGAGCAAATATTGCTCGTATGAGCAAGTGTTGATCGTATGATGAATTGTTGGTGTCAGTACCAGATAAAATATTCGTTTAGGATACTGGCAGCTAGGCCGAGCGTAATAATAAAAGTGTTGATCACCGGATCATCATAAAATTATTAGTATTTGAATCTGCTCAGAATTACGTTTTTGCAGAGCTCTGGATTCAAAACCCTAATTTTTCATCAATCGATGATTTATTGAAAATCAAACACAGAGTGAAGGAGGGAACAACTACATGGGATGACGAGTCGACCATGTAATGCCCAGATGCTAAAATGAGTAAAATACCAAAGTCTCCTGAAGACCAGTTGGTGAAAGGATGATTAAATGCTGGTTTAATCATTTATTGAAATAATGCTCGTGTGAGTGTTAGGTAGTAAAAACCTGATTATGGAGAGATGAGGGACCGACCAAGGGTTCATGGGACCGGCTCTTGGTGGTCGTGGGACCAGCTGATGGTCGTTTGAGCAAACTTCAGTTGTTTGAGAAGAGTTTGGACCTAGATGGGCAATTGAGCAAATTAGGCCAAAATTATCAAAACATGTGGGACTGGCTATTTGCAAGCCCAGGGCCGGCCTTGGTCGGTCAAGGGGACATTCCCGTGTCACCATAATGTCCATGTCTCATTCCTGAGAGTCTCGATATTTTCCGATGCGTGTTTGAGCAACATTTTGAGAAAATATGAAGGATTCAGGGTTTTTCTAAAATTAGAAAAAATTCATGAGATGATGAAAACAATTAATAAAATAAGGGATTCATGAAGTGTGGGACCAGCTATGGACAAGGTATGGCCGGCCGGCCAATGTGCACGGTCCCAAGGCACTTTTCCCATTTTTATAATATTTTTCATGATTTTAGGGAAATATCATAAAATCAAGAGGTTTGTTGAAACCAGGGAATTTGTTGAAATCAAGGAGATTCCATGAGATGAGGGAAACAAATAATATAAAATAAGGAAGCAGAGCATGTGGGACCGACCACGGCTAGGGCATGGCCGGCCGGCCGGTGATCCCGGTCCCGTGCATTTTTCTCCCTAATTTTACATAATTTCATGAGTTTAGGGAAATATCATAAAATGAAGGAGTTTGTTGAAACCAATGAGTTTCCATGAGATGAGGGAAACATAAAAAATAATAATTATAAAATAAGGGGCGTGTGGGACTGACTAAGGCATGACCGGACGGCTAGGGCCCGGTCCCACGAGTTTTCCTAATTTTATATTATTTTTCATGGCTTGAGGGAAATTTCATGAATTTAAGGAGTTTTCGTGAAACGAAAGATATTTGCTCAAATGAAGAGATTTTCATGAGATCAAGGAAAATAATAAAAATATGATAAAACATAAAATTGGACGTGGGACTGGCCACGACACGAGCGGCCGGCCGGTAGGCACAGTTCCTCGATGCCTCAATTAATATTTAATTATTTATCATTTTCTTCCTATTTTGCATAGGTTCATCGTTCCTTCATGTTTTCGAATGCTCGTTCGTGCATTTAGGTGCTCGTTTTTGCATTATTGCTGAGTACACTTGCACCGTTTTGGTCGAGGCTTACTCGATAGCTTGCTCATATTCCCGTAAGTTGAATACTTATCACTAACCCATGGAATTCTGCTGGGAAGAACCACAAATTGAAGGGATGAAATATTACGAAGAATCGTAGAATATTGTTGAACATTCAGTTAACGATTATAGATAATTAACTGATGGATCTGTACTAGAAGGAATGCTATCTAGGAGCATTAATTATCTGAGAATTGAGAGATATGAGCTTGTTGAAACGTCATATCTCTCCTATATAATCAGGGAAAACATTGTTGCATCCTGAAGACGTTGTTGCTCTATACTAGCAGGCACGCTGTCTAGGAGCCGTCCAATATTTCGATTCTATATAGAAATAATTACTGATATTGCTCAGTATTTATGAGATGTGTCGTTGCCTCAGCTGAGAGACTAAACATGTACATATACTCTGAGAGACAACCTTATCAGTCAGAGATCTCATGGCATGAGCTTTCATGCTTCAATGAGAGACATGAGCCTCAATACTCATCTGATTGACGGATCAGGAGCATGTATAATTATGGTTTTATGATTTTAACACTTGTCGAAAATCCACCATCTACAGTAATAATACTATGACACTCTATAACAATGATTGAGAACTATGTTTTCTCATTGTTATAGCTACAGATCTTCAACATCGGTGATGCTAAACTTACAACCTTTGGGATCATTGGAGTACTTAGAAGTGACGAAGATTTGGAGGAATGTTGAAGATTAGACATGTGGAATAGGAGCTACTAAAGTTTCTTTATCTTTTTTATATTCCATATGTATTGATAGTTTTGTCACTAAAATTGACAAATGGGGAGATTGTTAGAGCATTGCTCGGTGGAACTCGCATGCGTTTCTATCTCAAGCATGTTTGTTAATGTTAGTGATCAAAACTATAAGTCTTGATTTCTAGTCTATAATAGCTAAGTCTCGGACTAGGATATAAAGTGTAGTCGAGCTCAAGGACTTCATGGCGATTCATCATACAAGTAGAAGAACTACACAAGGAACCGGTGGAACTTCTCGACAAAATGGTATGTGAAGACTTGAACTTATCTATCACTCAAAAGTCTATCTAGTCTATCTCATACTCTTTGAGACAAGAAGTCGTATGCTATATATATAGATTGTGATTATACACATTTGGTATTTTGAGTCGAGTATACCTCGCCTACCTATATCTCGAAATATGAGTTGGTAAGATTTTCTCTTTAACCAAGTTTATCTTTACCATGTGACGAATGTCATGATATGTTTCAATCATCTTGAAAATTTCTTTAACAATAAATGGTGTAACAACTATATAACGTCCTCTAAGAATGTTTCAATGATTGAAATGAGAGTTCATATTACATAACCAATGGTGGACATAAGCATTGTTGTGGAAACACATTTATGTATAAGTCCAATTCTCTGAACCAAAGTTTGCGAACTTTGTTGATCAAGAGAACCGGAAGAATGACGTGAGCCAAGTCCGCAAACTGCCGAAGTTCTCAAACCCGAGAATTTCTGCTGGAGTTGACAAACTCAGTCCGCGAACCGGTGAATTTCTCATACTCGAGAATTTCTGCTGGAGTTTGTAAACTCTGCCCGGTAACTTAAGTCCGCGAACCTAGTATGCGAACTTGAGAAGGTTATATATCTGAAGACTAAGGAATGCAGTTTGCAAATCGTGGCTATAAAAGTTCATGAACCGATTCAAGTGAATCAAATCATCTTTACTTCAATTGTGTCTTGTGTAGTACATGAGATTTCCTTGCAATTGAATAACTCTCTAACTAGTTCATTTGAAATCATTTGAACTAGTTATGGTGAAGAAGAACGTGGTTGATATGGAATTCTCATATGCATGGCTAACCTTTTGGTTAACTATTGTTGAACCAAGAAGTGCATACCTTTGGGTACGGTTAACAAACCTAGAAGCGTGCATTGTCAAGTGTGTGCAACAAGCTAAGTTATCGATCTAACGGTTGAGAAATATTAGCTTGAATCTAAATCGAGTTTTCATATAACGGTGGATATTGATTTCTTTGTTACCAAGGTAACTTAATTAGAAACCCTGATTTGAAAGACTATATAAGGGGAACTCTAGTATCTGTGAAAAACTAATCCCCACACCTCATGTGTGATACTAGTTTGCATACTAGAGTCGGTTCTCCTTAACCTTTGGTTTTCTTTTTCTAAAACCAGGTTAACGACTTAAAGATTTCATTGGGATTGTGAAGCCAGACCGATACTACTTTTATCGTAGTTGTGTGATATGATCTTGCATCTTCTATCGTACGAGTACAATCAGATTGATTGGCTTGAGATTGATATCTCCGATAGGCAAGATATAAAAAGTAGTCACAAACATCTTCATCTCATTGTTTGTGATTCCGCAACATCTTGTTTCTCTACCATACGATTAAGATTGTTGTGAGGTGATTGATAACTCTAGGATGTTCTTCGGGAATATAAGACCGGATTATCAATTGGTTCCTGTTCACCTTGATTATTATCAAAAGACGGAACAAAACCTTTTAGGGTTTATCTGTGGGATACAAATTGATCCTTTGATAGACTTGTCTGTGTGAGACAGATTTGTTTATTGTTAAGTCTTCGACTTTGGGTCGTAACAACTCTTAGTTGTGGGTGAGATCAGCTGAGGGAATCAAGTGCGCAGTATCCTGCTGGGATCATAGGCATATGGAGTACAACTGTACCTTGGATCAGTGGGGGACTGATTGGGGTTCAACTACATTTCAGTCCGAAGTTACCTTGCAGTAGGCTAGTGTCTGTAGCGGCTCAATATAGTGTGTGTTCAATATGGACTAGTGATAGACACATTTATTTGTCTATTTTCATCTCTTTTGTGTATTTTGTTAGTACCCATTTGTTCTTATTACGGTTTTTTTATGTTTGTTTAGGTGTTTTTGGAGAAAATACCCTTCTGTGGAAAGAGTTGCTCAAAAAGTGATGATTTACACCCCGGAGAAAAGTACTAAAGGCACCCCATAAATGCACCGGAAACGTCCCAGAAATGTCCCGGAAGAACCCAGGAAAATTACTATTTCAGCCCAAATTGCTAAAGGGACACCCAACAGTGGTTAGGGGGACACCCTTCTTCACGGTTTGAAATAAAAATTGCCGGGAATATCTTTTTCACGTCTGCATGAATTTGCAGAATTGAATTCTATCGATTTTCTCGGCAATTTTATAGATATTTTTCGTGGTTGTAGTAATGAGGTTCAAACTCTCGGACTTGTGAAGGATAATTTTTTTTAGACTTAATAAATAATTATACAAAATATTAACAATTTGGGAGAGAGGTAACCAAGACACTAGATTCCACTATTACGCAAAATTATGATAAATATTTCAAAACTCTATTCAATTCTTAAGTCCTCTTTTATCTTTAATTCACTATCAATCATACAAATTCTCAAACATTATTTGTAAACCTTAAGCATAGATTATCAAGAGATTAAACCAAGCATAACCTATCAAACTGAATAACAAATAATTAAGACAATCATTCAAACAATTTAAAACTCCGCAAAAGCAGCGATTAGGTGAATTATATAATTAAATGAAATAGTTACCCATTTATGTTGCGTGAATAGCTTCCTCCATTGCCTTGGTTACGAGGGAATTAGCTCATCATAGTAAAAATGCTCTCAAAATAATTATTTATTGCTCAAAAAGTGGTTTACAAATGATGAAAAGGTGTAAAACAATTGAACAGAAAAATCGCAACAGAAATAACTGTTGATAAGGCGATGTTCAGCTGTTACAAGAAGAACGATAAATGATAACTGTTGTTGTACGACGAACTACGACCCACGAGTGTGCGTCTTAGACACTGTTGATAAACGACTGCTGCTGCGAGTCCGTTCTTCGTGTTCTTCATCTTCATCAATGGCAGCAACAACAGCAGAGAGAAATCATGGTTCTCGATTCTGCAGCGTTCCTTCTCTCCTCCCCAACTCTCGACAGCCTTCTACTCTACCCCAGAAGTCTTTTTATACTCAACAGGTAGACGAAATCCTTTGAAATAACTCCCAAATATTCTTGTTGTTCACATATTCATCTCCGAATTTTTTTTTCTTTATTCTCTGTTTCACGCGTTTGATGAGCTGTAAAGCTTCTCCATATTAGATAGAATCAAATATCAGGAAAGATATCTTCCCAACACTCGTAAAATCCCAGAAAAGACGCTAGATAATCAAACAGGATATTCGAAATATTTTCTTCCCCTATTTCGATGATATCCACAAAATCTTCCATCTTTCACGCGCATGAATCTATTTCCTTCCCTGTTTCGATGTGCTGGATAATTCCCAATCTAAATAAGCTGATCAAATCCGAGAAAATCGATAGAATTCAATTCTCCAAATTCATGCAGACGTGAAAAAGATATTCCCGACAATTTTTATTTCAAACCGTGAAGAAGGGTGTCCCCCTAACCACTGTTGGGTGTCCCTTTAGCAATTTGGGCTGAAATAGTAATTTTTCTGGGTTCCTCCGGGACATTTCTGGGACGTTTCCGGTGCATTTATGGGGTGCCTTTAGTACTTTTCTCCGGGGTGTAAATCATCACTTTTTGAGCAACTCTTTCCACATAAGGGTATTTTCTCCAAAAACACCTAAACAAACATAAAAACACCGTAATAAGAACAAATGGGTACTAACAAAATACACAAAAGAGATGAAAATAGACACATAAATGTGTCTATCAAATACCCCCAAACTTATTATTTGCTAGTCCTCGAGCAAATTTTATTATTGAAAAGTGACCGAGTTAATCTCGGGTGGGTTTATCAGAGGTGTACCCACAAAAACCAATACTCCAAACCCTAGCTATCTACGAAAAATCTTGGAAAGCACTAAAGAACCTCCTTAGTTGGCATACTTATTAATTACAGGAGGAAGTACCCTGACGCGAAATTCCAATTGCTGTATACGAGTTTGCACTCAAGCATACTAAAATTCATATAAGTGACAGAGCTCTACTAAGATAGTTTCACGATGGACATCATACTCGGAGTCAGACTAATCACATGAAAAGATTAAGAAGATGGAAAAAGAAAAATGTAGATGGTTGAAAAGCGAACGGTGTTTCCCATATCTGTCTGAAGGCCTCTGCCAAGATGAACCTAACCTAAATGACTGAGATACCGGTCTGACTAATATTAACACACTGGCATATACAAGGGAACCAGTGGTCAATAACTTAAATCTAGATCAACAAACTGGCAAATACAAGGGAACCAGCAGTTGACTACACATAACAATAACCATTTTTTTTTTAACTTAACGGCATGAATAGATCTTTTGATCCAAGCGCATGCTTCTTGTCAGCAGATTACACGATAGTTCCCACGGGTCCTGCATTCCACGCTTGCTTAGGCGACGGAAACAGGGAGAACACACGCATATTGCTATCCAAGTGTTAATACTTATTCCGATTGGTCTAACTGGTCCGGTCTAATTTTTTTTTTTTTTTTTTTGAAAAGGTAACTCAGTCACTCTATTTCACCCTAGCAAAGGTAACAACTTGAATCGTGTGCCCCACCAAATCACTTGAAATAAAAGAAAACTAAAAATAGAAAGTGAAAAGGACTCGACGAGATATGGCGAAACTATCATGTTATTCTAACACCTGAGCTCTGTGCTTTTATGAATAGACTCTATAGATGTTTCCATCTAGTCAGATTGGTTCCTCAGCTCCTAAAACAAAAATGTTTCCATCCACTTAGATTGGTTAGTGCTATCCTTAATAGGCGTAAATTTCTAGGCTCTGGAGTTTATTTATTGCAACTAAAAAGTTTCTCCCATACCCCCAAACTTAAATCTAACATTGTCCTCAATGTTCTAAAGATGAAACTAAAAGCATGAACAAGGAGAAACTGTTACCATTTGAAGCAAAGAGTTAAGGAAGGATATTACTGTTGCATGAGATTGGGTTACCTCCCAAGAAGTGCTAAGTTTAAAGTCTTCAGCCAGACTTAGGAAAGGTTTAGTCAACTCGAACCGTATAAAGTAGCCGGAATAACTGTGGGTCTTTAAAACCAAAAAAGCTGACAAAGGAAACTACAGTGAACCAACGAAATGAACAACTAGCATGCCCTTACCTAGTTTCCTGATAAGATATCTAATTGTGGTTCAGGTTCAGGTTCTATGAAAGGGTCTAAATAGAATATTTTCATTGGTGCGTTTCTTCATAGGTTGGATCCAAATTATAGGTCCTAGAGTCTGGAAAAACTCAAATAAGAACTTGAATCACAAATAATAACCTAAATAATTGCGGATCCTCTAAGTCAATCAGATATGACTTACAAAATTGACCACAGTGAGAATAGTGGTCATTCTTAAGCAAATGTATCGATTCTAATTTCCTAAGGCATTTAGGTTTAGTCTCACAACTTAATATTCGACACATTTGGAATATAGTTCCCACAGTTGGAAGAAAACTATTTGGTGGGAAAACAAAATCAATCTGGTATTATTGCCTGGGTTAACCACATCAACCAGAGGATGGGTTTCTAACATGAGACTCTTGTTGGATATCATTAGGTTCTGGAAAACGATTATGAAGATAATCTTGTAAGATGGTTGAGGCATTGATGTCAAGTCCCAAGTGAGGGACCTTACTAAGAGTTAAAGCACATGGAGGTGATACTCACCCCCAAACTTAGAGTTTTCAGTGTCTCTAGATAGACTAGTCACAACTCCCTAATTTTGGTCATAGATTCTTGAAAATGGAATTGATTCTTCTAAGTTTTATCTGGTGCATCCTCACTCATCTCTACGAGTTCATCTAAGACTATGTTTCTAAATCGTAGACTCTAAAACATATTCTCAGATAAACTCGTTCCTCTAAACCATTTCTCGGTTTCGTAAACAGGACATACTACATCGTCTGAAACGGGTATCTCTAGTCAAATCCTCGTCCTTTTGAATAGGTGAATAATTTTAAAATTATTAGGATCTGAACCAGAAATAATATAATCATTATAAGGCTCAATGGGGTAACAAATTCCTGATCACTATTCCCACATTTCAGATTCTTCATCATCACTATCCTCATCATCATGATACATTTTTGAAATTCAAGAATTCTCAATCTTTGTTCCAAACTACATGGTCTATGTTTATATATTTCTCATAGATCGTTAGAGGTGATTCCTCAATAAAAGTTGGAGTATCCATATATCGCTGCCCACGCATATATTCACCAAGAGTCATTTCCGAAGATGTCTCTTGATAACGAGAATTTCTAGACATATATTCTCGCAACGTCATCTCAGGTGGCGTCTCCTCAAAAGGATTCATCACCGAATAAATATAAACTACAGAGGGATTCTATACAATCACAAACAAGGCTGACTCGACTCCACCAAAACAAACCTAAAGATTTCTAGCAAACAAAAAGCATGATGGCTCCACTTAGATTGTTTCTAGACCAGCTTCTATCTTTCGAAAGGCAATTCGTTGCAATTTGAGCAAACCCCTCTGGAATCAATCCGAGTCAAAGTAAGTTGAATTGAGGCGAGGGAAGCTCGGTGGAGCTTTGATACCCAAGGCCTCACCGCTATCACAAGGCGGCGCAGTCACGCATTCAACTCACATAAACCATCATGAACTTTGGAGTGTGCTTAAAGAGCAACCAATATTTTTCGAACGAGTTTCCTATTAAGCTCGTTACCCTATCGGTCTCGTTCTATTCCAAATTTTAAGCTTGGGTTCGCGTTAGGTTTCGTTTTCCTAAGGCGGGCAAGAAGGGAACGGTGATGAAATCCGAACTCTTATCTTGTTTAGGCCAGGCCTTGCCCTTTACTAGGAAAATAAAGACAGTCCGGTTCGTCCTCAAAAAATTATCACCTTAAGGCAGACAATAACCCGCTTGCAGGAGATTCACGGGTGTTTCGGTTGGACTTACCTCCCGTACCAGACGGGCGATGAACCGTTGTCGTCGACTCGGGCCACGACTCCTATGCCGTGTGCGAACCCGAGGGGCCGAGAAGATATAGTAATCGTCGTCCTTCCCTGCACACAGTTTATATAATAATTTTTTTTTTTTTTTAATAATAATACCCTTCCGTAGGGTTAAAAAAAATAAAGTCCAATTGTTTAAAGTCCAAAGTCCAAAATAAATAAATAAAAAATTACAGTTTTCCTCACACACTCTAAAAAAAAAAAAATTAAAAATTAAATCCTAAAATTGTCCTTTTTTCTTCTCTTTTCGCTTTTCGCTTTAAGATTTTTCCTCTCCAAGTCCTTAGTTTTCACTTTGAACCTGCAAAATAAAGACAAAAAGAAACGTAAAAAGGAACAAACAATTCTAAAAAAAATAATAAACCTAAAAAAAAAATCAATCTATATACAAGTCCGCGTCGGCGGCGCCATTTTGTTTATAGATATTTTTCGTGGTTGTAGTAATGAGGTTCAAACTCTCGGACTTGTGAAGGATAATTTTTTTTAAACTTAATAAATAATTATACAAAATATTAACAATTTGGGCGAGAGGTAACCAAGACACTAGATTCCACTACTACGCAAAATTATGATAAATATTTCAAAACTCTATTCAATTCTTAAGTCCTCTTTTATCTTTAATTCACTATCAATCATACAAATTCTCAAACATTATTTGTAAACCTTAAGCATAGATTATCAAGAGATTAAACCAAGCATATCCTATCAAACTGAATAATAAATAATTAAGACAATCATTCAAACAATTTAAAACTCCGCAAAAGCAGCGATTGGGTGAATTATATAATTAAATGAAATAGTTACCCATTTATGTTGCGTGAATAGCTTCCTCCATTGCCTTGGTTACGAGGGAATCAGCTCATCATAGTAAAAATGCTCTCAAAATAATTATTTATTGCTCAAAAAGTGGTTTACAAATGATGAAAAGGTGTAAAACAATTGAACAGAAAAATCGCAACAGAAATAACTGTTGCAAAGGCACTGTTCAGCTGTTACAAGAAGAACGATAAATGATAACTGTTGTTGTACGACGAACTACGACCCACGAGTGTGCGTCTTAGACACTGTTGATAAACGACTGCTGCTGCGAGTCCGTTCTTCGTGTTCTTCATCTTCATCAATGGCAGCAGCAGCAGCAGAGAGAAATCATGGTTCTCGATTCTGCAGCGTTCCTTCTCTCCTCCCCAACTCTCGACAGCCTTCTACTCTACGCCAGAAGTCTTTTTATACTCAACAGGTAGACGAAATCCTTTGCAATAACTCCCAAATATTCTTGCTGTTCACATATTCATCTCCGAATTTTTTTTTCTTTATTCTCTGTTTCACGCGTTTGATGAGCTGTAAAGCTTCTCCATATTAGATAGAATCAAATATCAGGAAAGATATCTTCCCAACACTCGTAAAATCCCAGAAAAGACGCTAGATAATCAAACAGGATATTGGAAATATTTTCTTCCCCTATTTCGATGATATCCACAAAATCTTCCATCTTTCGCGTGCATGAATCTATTTCCTTCCCTGTTTCGATGTGCTGGATAATTCCCAATCTAAATAAGCTGATCAAATCCGAGAAAATCGATAGAATTCAATTCTGCAAATTCACGCAGACGTGAAAAAGATATTCCCGACAATTTTTATTTCAAACCGTGAAGAAGGGTGTCCCCCTAACCACTGTTGGGTGTCCCTTTAGCAATTTGGGCTGAAATAGTAATTTTTCTGGGTTCCTCCGGGACATTTCTGGGACGTTTCCGGTGCATTTATGGGGTGCCTTTAGTACTTTTCTCCGGGGTGTAAATCATCACTTTTTGAGCAACTCTTTCCACAGAAGGGTATTTTCTCCAAAAACACCTAAACAAACATAAAAACACCGTAATAAGAACAAATGGGTACTAACAAAATACACAAAAGAGATGAAAATAGACCCATAAATGTGTCTATCAACTAGGTCTCCGGGTTTTTCTGCATTTGCGGTTTCCTCGTTAACAAAATTTCTGGTGTCTGTGTTATTTCTATTTCTGCATTATATTGTTTTATCTTTATAATTGAAATAATACAGGTTGTGCGTTTAGATCATCAATTAGAATAATCCAACCTTAGGTTGTTGATTTTCATTGATTGATCCTTGGATATTGGTCTTTAGTACCATCCAAGTTATTCCTTGTATTTGATTAGAACTCGCAGTTCCTGATTGAGTAAATCAAATCAAGAGAAAGGTATAAACTCGCTGATATATTTTAATTGATTGAGTCTTGTTGTTTCTCTTAAAAGTATATTCGAGTTTGTCCATACAGATTGCTAAGCGAAATATTGGGTGGTGTTGTTAGACCCCCGCCTTTTCAGTCATCATTTGCGTTCAACCGTTTAAAGGCGAAGATTAATCGAAGCTTTTGGAGAACTTCATCAACAAAAGGTAAATCAAGATTGAAACACCTATTTATCAAGTTATATTCACCTTTCTAATTAGACTAGCTTGCATAGACAAGAATTTCGAATAGAGAACTAATTGTTTGGTTTACGAATTTCTCGAAATATAATGACTAAGCTTAATGAACATTTGTTCATACTTGATCAAATTCGGTGGAGAACAATTTATTGTTCGGAACCAAATTATAATTAAAGTTTATCATTCGAAAATAGCCCGGAACAGTGATATGTGTCATTGATGTTATTCAGGAATGTTTTGAATTGATTTAGAGAAATATAAAACTATTATATTCGTACCACAAGACAGTGTTATCAGTCTTACAAAATGAGAAAATTGTTATATGTCTGAACTCGTATTACATGTATTCGTACACGTAATAGAGTAGCTATATATCGACTTTCAGATTTGTGTGATATACATATTTGCATGTACATCATGGGAAAATCTGTTTGTTTCGTGATCCAGATAGGAATGTATATTCGTATACAAACCATTTTGGAACTGTGGTAAGGGAACCGTGTTAAATAATCAAACTGGTATGCGTGCCAAAGTAGTTTTATGTTATAAAACCATTTTAGTACCAAAACCGGTACGCAAGCTGAATGTTCTGTCAACTTCGAAACCGACAAAGGTCTTAAGTTTGCAAACCGGTACGTGAACTAAAAATTTCTGTAGACTCTGGAACTTTTAGTTGGTTCAAAGTTTGCAAACCGGTACGTGAACTGGAAAGTTCTACAGAGTCCGGAACTCGTTTATTGCATAAGATTGCAAAACGGTTTATGAACTGAAAAGTTCCGTAGACTCTGGAACTCGTTAATTACATATAAGTTTGGAAACCGGTCAGCGTATTGTGACTCAGACGATTCACGAACGAGTAATTGTACTTTGTACGTATACAAATTATGTCTATTATGACTCAATTACGATTAAAATTAATTCTATGAAGTAATTTGCATTTGATCGATTCTCTAATTAACACGAGACTCATTTTATCACATGAGTGTGACTCAATATTAATGTCTTAGTGAACATGAAAACGAGTTTTAAGCTTTTAAGTTCAAATCGGCTAGTTTCGGCTAATCATGTTGAACATAGTCTTCATACATGGTTCGATTATGGTTTACCTAACCATAGTGTATATCTTGTATATGTGAATAAGATTTAAAGCTTTGATATAACATTGAATATTGATTGCTTGGTTTCAAAGCTATCTTAGCTTAAACATAAGAAACCTAAGCTTTGAAGTCTATATAAGGGAAATCTTGGCAACTGGGATCTTTGAATACTGACACTACTTTTTGGTGTGTCCTAGTTGTATCTAGAGTCGTCCTCTCCAAAAACCCTTTTAGGGTTTAGCGACTACAAAGAATTCATTGGGATTCGTGAAACCATGTTCGTTATCTCACTACACCAAATTCATGGATTCGTAACTAAGATTCGTAACGGCTTTGTGGCCGTTACAAAATGGCCGTTGCAAATGGCCGTTACGAAAAATTCGTAACAGGGAAGAGCCATTACTAAATTTTTTTAGAACTCGTAACAAACCTTAGCCGTTACGAATTTTTTACTAGGCATGCGATTCACACGCTTGGTCACACATGGATCGTAACACCTTGAGAATGTGCGTGAGCCATTCACATGCGTAACATTATTTTTCCACCCATGCGAGTCATAACCTTAGCAGAGATCGGGTTCACTTTCATTTATCATTTTTCTTTTATCTCTCCTCTGCTCCTGCCTCTTTTCCCTCCTCTCAGACGATGAAACCCTAGTTTCATCACAGAGATCGTATCCTCCGAGAAACCATCACATAAATCACCGTAATCTTTTCAACAAGATTGAATCATCAATCTGCGTAAGTGTTAATCTTTATAAGTTTCTCGATTTTTAGGGTTTTATCTTTTTTTAATCGATCTGTTTTAAGGCTTCATTTCATCCTTTTTTTTAATTTTTCCATTTTTTAATCCGTGAATCTGATACGATTTGTTGAGATCTGGGTTATATTTTGTTAATCTAATTCGATTTTTTTCTTCTAATTTCCTGTTAGGGTTTGAATAATTTTGAAGACTTGAAGATTGAAGAATTTTGAAGACTTAGAAGGTATAAGATTCGAAAGACTGAACTGATTTTAGGGTTTTATGTTAGTTTCGAAAATTTATATTTCTAGTTTATAAGCTATGGGTGCTGATTGACATCATTAGGTTCACTTGAAATTAGTTACATACTATAAGTCACTGACAGTTTTTGATCCATGATTATACACTTAATAGTTAATATTGTTGCAGTGATTTGTGATTTTGGGTTACTGGTTACTTAATTCCTTTCTATTTGGCTGTACTAAATCTTTTATAAACTGCAATAACTTATTGATTTGACAAAGTTAAAGTATAAACTCATTAAATGAACTGCTAGTTTCTGGTAGGTAATAGGGCTTGTGAATTAGGATAATTTTTGATTCTTTTATGTTATTGATAACAACAATCAATTCAAGTTAAATAGTTGTACAAGTAGAGGTGGTGATTTTGATTTAATGTGTCCATTGATGGCTTTTAGTAAATGAAAGTATGAACTGATTTTAGGTTTATTTTTCTAACATGGATGTTTCGTTTATGACTTTAGGGTTTGTTGTTGCTCATCAACTATTGAACTTTGAAGAACTTTTGTCCAAGTTGAAACTGAGAAAATAGCTGGGGTACGTGTTTTTATGAACTACCATGTTTAGTTGTTCCATAAATATGCTCATCATGATTTGAACTTTAGTTTTTATGTTAAAGTAGTTTTTAAGCTTAAATGAACTAAAGTTATGAAGTTTTGAACTGAGAACATAGCCAGCTAGTTGTTCCATAAATATGTTCATCATGATTTGAACTTTAGTCTCATGTTAAGGTAGTTTTTTAATTTTAAATGAACTATAGTTAGGAAGTTTTTTTTGATATTGAGTGATTCTCAGTGGACAATATGATAACAGTCCTAGTGGATATTCACAAAAGCTACTTGTAGCTCATTCTCTCTTCTTTGAGGGGATCTTTCTGTCGCTAACTTGCAGGGCTTCGGCAACCCTGTACCACTAGGACTAAGTGATTTTGTTTGATGTTTGAAGGGTAATATGTCAAATGATGTGGATAAGAAACGGATGAAGTGTCCCCGTAAGTCGATAGATTACAGACAATGTGAAGTCATTCATAGATTTTTCCAGGATTAATGGTGGTGGGTGTACTTTGTTTTCATGCCCTTGTCGTCGTTGTATGAATGCTAAAGGTTTAATTACCCTGAGTGAGATATCATTTCATTTGCTGAAATATGGTATGCAAGAGATGTACACAACATGGCGCTTTCATGGGGAAAGTTTTGAAGCAGCACGTAACACTACAACTGAATATATAGACGATAATGATGTCACAGCAGTTTTGAATGAGAGTATTACAGAAGATGTGGATGAAAATGTTAGGGCAGGGATGGATGAGAATGGAGAAGCAGGTGTTGATGAGAATGCAGAAGCAGGTGTTGATGTGAATGTTGGAACCAGCAGGTGTTATCAGAAAAAGAAGTCAGCAGCTGAGCAGGCAAGAGAACCATTATATCCTTCATATCCTAAAGGAAAGTCAGCAATGTACGTTGCGATTATGGTGAACAACATAAAGACTCAGTTTGGAATTGCAGACAACGGTGTTACAGCAATGTTAGAGTTGATGAAAGAGTTGCTTCCCGAAGGTAACACCCTTCCATCCAAGTTTCTATATATGAAGAAGATTATTAAAGAGCTGGGGATGGATTATGTCACTTATGATGCTTGTATAAACGACTGTGTACTTTATTGGAAGGATAATAGTTCATTAGTGAAATGTCCGGTATGTCAATAACCTCGGTATGTAAGAGTTTTTAATGATGAGAGAAAACTTACACAAGTTGCGAAGAAGACTTTAAGGCATTTTCCAATAATTGCAAGGCTGAAATACTTTACAGTATATCATGGATAGCAGAGGCGATGATTTGGCATTCTAGAGCACAAAAAGATGTCAATATAATGCGTCATCCGGTTGATTCTACAGCTTGGCGGTGTACGGATAAATTTTGTCCTGAATTTGCTAAGGAAGCACGGAATGTTACTCTTTGGATAGCAACTGATGGCTTCAACCCAAATGGATGTTTTGGTCTCAATTACAGCTGTTGGCTGGTGATACTGTGTCCGTACAACCTTCCACCTTCAATGTGTATGAAGCGCAAATTCTCCATGTTATGTTTGTTGATATCAGTCCCAAGAGCACCAGGTAAAGACATTGATGTGTACTTACAACCATTGATAGAGGAGTTGAAAGAGTTATGGAATAATAGTGTTATGACATTCGACAGCTTCACAAAGTCTGAATTTATGTTGAAGGAAAGGTTTTTATGGGCAATTCATGATTTTCCGGCATTAGGGACTCTGTCCAGATGTGTGACTCATGGATATTATGCGTGTCCTACCTGTGGTGAAGAAACAGTTTCTGAGTGGCTGCCGTATAGTAAGAAAATATGTTATATGGGACATCGAAGATGGCTGCCATCCAAACACAAGTAAAGAGATGACAAGACAAACTTCAGTGGAGGGGTAGAACATGGTAAATCTCCATGGCCACTAACAGGATTGCAAATTCAAGAAATGGTGAAGGATATGAGAAGCAAACAGGGTAAGGGTAAACCACCGGCAAAGAAACGTAAAAGAGGAGCAGAAGGTTATAGTTTGCAACAGGGAGCCGATGAAGATGTTTCTGACCACTCACTCTTTTATCGAAGGTCCATTCTTCATGACTTGCCAAATTGGGGATCTAAAGCATTCCGTCATTGTACAGATGTTATGCATACAGAGAAGAATATAACTGAGCATATCATTAACACTCTCATGGGTAACAGTAAGTCAAAAGATGGTGTAAATGCACGAAAAGATATGGAAGCTATGGGTATTAAGAAGCGGTTATGGTTGAAAGAGGATAGTGCAACTGGTAAGAAAACAATGGAGGATGGATCTTTTGCCTTAACAAAAGAGGAAAAGGTATCTTTTTGTATAGTGTTGAAGAATATAAGGGTTCCTTCTAGCTTCTGTTCCAATCTTCGCAATTGTGTGAGTATTAGTCCACCGGAGTTGAAGAATTTAAAGTCTCACGACTACCATGTGATGATGCAATCTCCGTTTCCATTGTTAGTTTATACTGCGACTTCATTGCCTAAAGATCTGCGAGTTTCTCTTCTCCGTACTAATATATTTTTCAACATTTTGTGTGCAAAGGTTATCAACATAGACGAACTTGTACAAGCAAAAGCTAGTATGGTGGAAACAATGTGTGTTATGGAAAAATATTTTCCACCATATTTTTTTGTTATAAGTATCCACATGATGATTCATCTGGCCGATGAAGCTTTAATCTGTGGGCCGGTCAGATTTTGGTGGATGTACCCCTTTGAGAGGTATATACAGCCCCTAATGTTCTTGTTTAATTTTTAAGTTGAGATTTTGTAGGTTAATGATTTTGTAGGTTAATGATTTTTAAGTTGAGATTTTGTAGGTTAATGATCTTTGAACTTTTCTGATCTTTGAACTTTTCTGATCTTTTAATTTTTCTGTGTAGGTTAATGAAAGTATTTAAAGGATTGGTGCGCAATAAAAGGTACATTGAGGGGTGCATTGCAAGATGGTATGCGTTGCGAGAAGCTAGCTTATACCTTATGAAGTACATATCTAATGATGGTGATGGTACTCATAAACATACTCGGCAGGCTTTTTTGGATGATGACTGTGATGATGCCGGTGAGATGCCTCTAAGTACTGCAACCCCGATTACTCTAACTCAAGCACAATTTAAGCAATGCCGCAACTGGATCCTATCCAAGTATGTTGGAATAGATGACTGGCAAAGGTAAATTTTACTTATGCCTCATTCAATTATGAATTTTTTTTAGTCCTCCTCAGCATAAATGAAAATATCTGTGTTAGAGGATAGTAGCACAGTTTTGACTTAGTGCATTTTAGTTCATTTTAGCATAAATGAAAATACCCATAACTTAACTTAATGGCGTTGAACTGAATTGCGTATCGATGAAGTGATTCCATGATGTCATCTTTGTAATTAGTTATGAGAAACTTAACTTTGATAGTCTTTGAATTGGTATTTGGCTGTAGGAAGTATGATGTTTATGTTAACGGTGACAAGTATAATGGTTAGAGCTCAAACAGTTTTCATCTATGATTGCGCAACGAGGTAATATGTTGCTGTAAAGTTTTCACTAGTGGTTTGAGTACAACTTTTTATGGTTTTGGTTATGATACTGACCCTGCCATGCTTTATTACAGTTGTGAAAGGACAAAGAAACTGATTCAACACTTTGGAGACTCCTGCAAGGACCACTCTTCAAGGCATAGTCATATAAGAAGTACCAAGTCAATGGGTTTACTTTTAGCAAACTCAGTTCTGGGGTGAAGAATGTATCACAGAACAGCGGTGTGTCAATGAAAGTTGTTACAAGGCTTCATGCGAAGTCGACCGAAGAAGCAGAAATAACTTATTATGGCGTAATTAAAGAGATCATCAAATTGAACTATATTGACTTTGAAGAAACTGTTTTTTATTGTGATTGGGTTAGTGTTGGAGATAAGAATGCTTCCAAAGTTGATGCAGCTTCCAAGGTTGTAAAGGTCAACTTGTTGAAAATGAGAAGCATAAATACAGTGGTGGATGAGACGTTTATCCTTGCATCTGAATCTACTCAAGTGTTCTACTCGAAGGATCTTACTGAAGAGGGATGGTCCGTGGTGTTGCACTCACGACAGCGATTAACGTCTGCAGTAGATAAATTTGAAGTTCATATATCTTTTCAGTCAGTTCTGATTGAAAATGAGAATTTGAGAAAGATTCTCATTACTGATTCTATATTTTGAACTGAAACAATCGCGATGTGTTTTACCTTACCCAACAATATATACCATGAATGCTCTCTTTTCATGAATTGTTTGGTTTTATTTGTCTGATCACTTATTTTTGAGGTGTTAGGTAGCTATCTTTGGTGTACGTGGATGCTCTCTTTTAGCTTTGTTTGGTTTTCCCTATTTTGATGTTTGAATTACACAGGGTATGGCAGAAGTGGAGGTCAATGAATATGGAAAACCAGTTTCCAGGAATGCAACAACATTAGGTCACCGGAAAGGCGCCTTGGCTCGTACACATGTGCCTATTTCATACAAAAGCTGGAATGTTGTGCCTCAAAAGTATAAGGAGGATATTTGGAAAGCCCTTAAGGTACAATACTTAAATTCTTTTATGATTGTTGCATATCAGTAAGGCATTAATTTGTTATGTCTTTCCAGGCTGAATTTGGTGTACCTGAGACATCAAAGGAAAATGTTCTGAAGATAGCTGCTGGTCCATGGAGGAGATTCAAGTCTGAGTTGCGCTCTGCCTACTACGATTTTCTCCCTACTCATGAAGAAAAGATTCTAAATGTTCCACCAAGAGTCAAATCAGAGGATTGGGTAAAATTTTGCGAAAATGAAAGAGAAGAAAATTCAGCGCAAAATACAATTGACCATAAGAGGAAAAGAGAACAATATGGCTACACACATTGTACTGGTCGTAAAACTCATGCTATGGTGAGAGATGAACTTGTACGTATATTTTGCAACTTACCTCAAACTTTGTTATATTCACAACTTATATGAAACTCGATTATATCGAAAACTTACCTCAACCTCTTATTAACAAGTATATGATTCACATTGTATTTGTAAACTTAGGAGGCCGCAAATCCTGGTGCAGTGATCACTCCTGAGGATGTGTGGCTTAAAGCTCATACACAAGAAGGTGGTTCTATTTTACCTAGCGCGGCGCCATTCGCTGTGAGTCAGTTTACTTTACAATTATTTTAACTCTTTTAAAACTATGTACTAGGTAGTTAAGATATTGAAATTTAATCGGTTGTTATGCTCAACACTACAGGAGAAGCTCAAAAATGCCCAAGATGGGATCAAAGAAAAACTGGATGCAGGTCTTCCAGTAGAAAAACCTTGTGCAATGACCAAGGCTTTTGGGCGGATTCTAGAGGACGGGTTCGTGTTGTTGGTCCTATATCTCGTATGCAAATCAATCTTTCTGTTCCAGCGCGTCACAAGGTTAATGAACTGAAAACGAAGGAGGGTTTTCTTGGTGGATGGTGGAAGAACTAGGTGGCAAGGTGGGTGTTCTGATTGATGGCTTTGTGAAATTGTGCCACGTAGTTGATGAAATTAAATCTGCAATTCCAGTATCAGTTGGCTCGAACGTGCCCAATGGTAGGCTTCTAAAAGGTCCTACAAATTATAACCGCAAGTGCACGGTGTCGAAAGTGGCAAATGTGCAAGTACGGGTCGATCCACAGAGATCGGGTGTGTTTCGGAAGTGTTTTAGCTAATTGGGTTCCTAGTTTGCTATTGGGATTTGAATACCCTTTGGAACTATTGGGCTTAATGGGTTTGTTTTTAACAATGAAATACTTTAGGTCTTGGGCCTTTGAATTGAACTGAGCCTTGGACTCAGTTGGTTTGGTCTTGGGCTTTTGAGTTTAGGCTTTTGGATTAAGCCTGAATTGGATTGGGCCTTAATGAATTTGGGCTTTGGTTTTAAACAACTGGGCTTTGGTTAAGCCCACAGTTGACTGAATTGGGCTTCAGTTTGAATTGAGCTTTGGGCTTGAGTGCACAGCAATGAACTGAATTGGGCTCAGCTGGCTTTGATCTTTGCTTGGCTGCAGGAACTGTAAGACTGCACAGCAGCTGCACAAGTGAGCAGCAACAGTTTGCAAGGCAGGGGAAGAAGTGGCAGCAGCACAAGTGACAGAGAAGGCAATGCACAGCAGGAGAAAAGCAATGCAGCAGCAACAGGGTTGCAGCAGCAGAGAAGAAGCAACAACAGCAGAGGTAGCAGTGTAGCAGAAAAAGGCAGCAATGCAGCAGAATGTACAAGCAATGAAAGGCAGCAGGAATAACAAGGCAGATGCAGTGGGTAACTAAACAGCAACAAAAGGGAAGATACAACAGGGCAACAGCAAAGATCAAAACAAGTTAACCAAGGCCTAAGGCCAAGGGCAGGGGTATAAATGAAACTGAAATGAAGCAAGGCTAGACTAAGGCATTCAGGAGGTATACTAAAAGAATGGGAAGAGAACTAGCTTGCTATGAGCACTAGTTTCTCCCAAAGCTCAATCAACACTGCAACCTAAGCATACACAAGGAATGGCAAGAAAATCAGCTTGCTATGAGCACTGATTTCTTCCATTGCACAATTAGTTCAAAGCTTCACAGATACCTAGCCTAGCATTCCATCAAACTAACAACAAGTTTAACATAACAGGAGCATTAACAAATTAACAGGATCATCAACAGGATATGAAAATAAACACATTAACAGAAACATAAACAGGAATTAATTTAACCTAACATGATAAACTAACACTAACAGGGAGCAACAGGATTAACAGTAACATCAACAGAACATAGTAGACATGAACATAACTGAAATTGAACTGAAATTAAAAACATTAACAGGACATGAAAGTCCTGGATGCTGGCTATTCCAAGCATACTTTTACAACACACCCATAGTTCCTATTTATAGTCCAGAACACAGTTAGGGTTCTAACCAATTTTCCCCCAAAATCAGTGAAATTAGGTTTTTCAAATTACCTAATTTTATGGCACAATTTCTCCCCCATGCGTCGACCCATTCTTCCTCTGACTCTCCTGCTCCATTCCCACGCGCCAATTGCTACTCTAGACTCGCCTAATCGATTGATTTTTCTTCTAGGGTTTCAGAGAAAGGTGAGAAGAAAAATCAATCAAATAGGGGGCTAGAAAAAGGGGGGTGATGATAGTAGTGATGGGTTTAGGTTTAGGGTTGGTTTGGTGGTGTTTGGTGGCGGTGTGGTGGTGGCAGTGGAGGTGAAGAAGGTGGTGGTACGGTTGCAGGGTAATGGTGGTTTGCAGCAGGGTAATGTGGAGAAGAAAGGGGCTCGATGGTTTGGGAGAAGGGTGGTGTTTGGTTAGCTGGTATAGGTTCGGTTGCTAGAGTGTTGAGCGAATCCATCGAGTCTTGATGTTCTGTGACTCTGAGCTGCGAGATGCGAAGCTGGTAGGTGGATCGGATGGTTCCTCCTGATGAGGTTGGTAGCGACCGTCAGATTTTTTTATACAACGAAGTTAACGGCTCTAGATGGGGTTAGGTGTTGTAGTGTAAGGCGGAGATATCAAACGTTGATGAACAGCAAATGAGCGACCGTTGGATTCAACTACCATCTAATCTGAAGGCTTGGAATTTCAGCGCTGTGGTGTTTGGCAGAGACTTCAGATTTTGATGCTCTATGAAGGAGCGACCATCGGATGCTTCTGAGAACTGATCTGATGGCTGAGAACGGAGGCGCTTTTGTGTGTAGAAAATGAGGTTGTGCGCACCATTCTTCGCGGTTTCCTTGCGTGATTTCTCCCGGCTTTTCACTACTTTTCCGCTCTTTTCGCTCCGCGACTCATCCGAAATTTATTTATTACCTAAAAATGCAAAATTAATTAATAAAAATATTTATTCTTGAAAACAATGAAAATACAGAATATGGGATAAAATGTAGAATTAATGCATAAAAGATGAGTTAAATGCCAACAAAAAGGGATAAATATATACAATATTTGGCACTCATCACCCAACACCTCAAGAGACGTAACCTCGCATACTCCATGCGGTGTTTCTGCTTCTCCTCAAATAGGTTCACATGCTGCGACAAGTTCACCTGTTGGGAATACGGTATCACCAGCTGCGACAAGTTCACCTGTTGGGAATACTCAATCACCAGCTTCATCAAGAGTACGTGGTTTTCCGCTTTGTTCGTTACTGGACTACGAGGGTGAAGTAGTTGCAACTGGTGATCTATGTACTGGTTCTTTATCTAATCAGTTTCATGGAGATCCTATACATATACATCTTGCCAAGGTATGTATCGATGATATTCTTAAGCCATATGCAAACACTGTGAGAGCTAACAAGTATGCAACGACCTTCAGAGATGTTGGAATTGGAGGATATGTGCTTCATCCAAAGATGTTCCTCTCGAAAAAAGACACCCCATCTGTTTCTTTATGAGCTAATAGATCTCAGCCTTTTGAGCATCGCATAATATCTGCCTCTACTTAAATGGATCTTTTTGTTATACTTGTGCAGTTCAAACTTTTGTACGTATGCTGACTGATGCGCATACTCTTATGCAGTTGTGCATATAAATGATCTTTTTTTGATTTTTTTGGTAGTTCAGACTTTTGTACGTATGCTGACTGATGCGCATACTCTTATGCAGTTGTGCATAAGAAGGATCTTTTTTTTTGATTTTTTTGGTAGTTCACACTTTTGTAAGTATGATCACTGATGCACATACTCTTATGCAGCCGTGCATAAGAAGAGCTTTACCTGAAGCAACTTTTTTTGGTCCAATGTAACTTTTTTCTATATATGTGAACACAAAACGGCTTATGAACGGATATTTTCAGTCAGTTCATCATTTTTTTGTATATATTTGTAGGTGGTTTGTGTTATGTTATATGTGAATGCACGGGGACTTCACACAAGGTCAGTTGAAGCCGTAGTAGCCAGCCGGGAAATATCAATCCCTGGTAAGTACTTCACTTGGTTAAATTTTGTAGTATTAAGTTTAAATTTGGGGATTTGACACTCAGTTTATACTTGCGAGGTATTGCGCTGGTAGGAAGTGAACTGCAGTTGGGTTGGCATCAGATGGAGTAAGTATAAATTGAACTATAGCTTATTTCTCTAAGTTTTATATATATTGACTTTTGTATCACTAATTTGGCAACTCATTGTCCTGTGCAATTATTTACTATATTTATGTTATTGACTCATTGTCCTGTAGTTTTAGCACTCATTGTCTGCATTTTATTTGTAATTGACTTTGTAATTGCAGACTTTGCGAGTTGCCTGGCTCAGCTGACGATAATTTTTATGAGAAGCTTCTAGTATCTGGTCTCAAAGTGGATGGGCTAGAATGAGAATCTTGTTTCCAACCTTTTCCAGTGGTTAGTAAATTTTCTATCTGCTGTTACACCTATGCTTGTTTGCATTTACTTGTTGCGTATTTTCAACATTATTTCTTCCAGCTTACTTGTCATAATAATGCAACCTGTTGTATTATGCAGGATTTCCTACTGCCTACATCGAGTTTTTTGATGCCCAAGATTTAAACAAACGAAGCCTGCAAAGGATATATATCTTAGTTGTAGTTAATCGAATGATGCTCTATTTGATCAGAAAGGGTGGAGAACAAAGCAGCTTCAAGATTTGTAAGTTGTAGTTATTCAAGTTTTGAAGGCGGTTAGTAAGTTTCTGTTTTCCATTAGAAATTTGGAACCTTCCATGTATGCCCTTAGAAATCTGATACTTAACAAAAAAAAAATGGTACTTAGAGAAATTTCAGTAAAATTTGGTACTTACAAAAATTTCAATTATTTTTTTATATGAATGTGATATGATTGTGATATGAATAGATTGTTGAGTGTGGATGATGAATGTATTGAAAGGTGTATGTAGGGTATTGCATTTAGAATTCCGGGTTATTTCCGGCGAAAAATGAACTGCCAGTTAGCCTTGACCTGGTCAAAATTGACTTATTTTGACCAGGTCAATGTTGCCTGGCAGTAATTTTTTGATGTTACAAAAAAGTTCGTAACGGCTAAAACCTGTTTCAACTTTATGAGTCGTAACGGTTCTGGTCTGTTATTAAACTGCCACGTAGTAACAGCTCCTACATGTTACGACTTGGTTGTTACAAAAAATTCGTAACGGCTCTCAGCTGTTACCACGTGGCATTTCATAACGGCTCAGCTATGTTACGAACGCCGTTGCGACACAAAATTCGTAACGGCCCCATTGCCGTTGTGAAAAATTTGTAATACGCCCTTTTGAAACAGGCGAGGGACGTTACAACCCTGATTCATAACGGTTTGGTTATGTTTCTAATCCCAAAATTTGGTGTAGTGTCTTTTATCTTGATAACTTGAGTATCCCGATCTTGATTGTTTGTAGAGCCTTTCTCCATCAATCAAGATAGATAGCAATCAACAAAGTATCTTCGTCTCATATTTTGTTGATTCCGCAAGTTTTATACTCATGAGGTGAATAATAATCTAGGCTGCACTTCGAGTTGCATAAGTCCGGATTTTGAGGATAGCTGGAATTTTGTCTAAGTTGCTATCAATTTCCATCACCTGGATCTTTCGTTTGATCTGATCATTTATTTAGATCGTAAATCAGGAAATCAATTATAGGCTTAATCTATGGGAGGCAGATTTGGTTTAAAATCTTCAATTGAGTTGAAACAACTCTTAGTTGGTGTGATACCGTCTAAGGGAATCAATTGCGCGGAGTCCTTCTCGGATTCAAGAGGTGTAAGGAGCGCGAATGTACCTGAATCAGTTGGATACTAGGTTCGGGCTCAACTACATTCCAGATCGAAGTTAATTGGTAGTAGGCTAGTGTCTGTAGCGGCTTAATACAGTTTGGTGTTCAATATGGACTAGGTACCGGGTTTTTTCTGCATTTGCGGTTTCCTCGTTAACAAAATTTCTGGTGCCTATGTTATTTACTTTTCCGCATTATATTGTTTATCTTCATAATTAAAATATCACAGGTGTGCATTGATCAATCACAGTAGATAAGTTCAACCTTGTTAGTTGGATAAGACTTGATTGATCCTTGGACATTGGTCTCTGGTACCATCCAAGAACTCTCTTTGTAGTTAGGTTCACAGATTCAATTCTGTAAACGTTCTAACAACAAGAGAGAGAGAGGGATATATATAATTCTAGGAACTTTCCTTGATTGAGTTTTTACTCTCGGAATTATATTGAGTTTGTTCATACAGAGTGCCTAAGAAAAAGTTGGTGGTGTATTTTGGTACCCCAAATACTTTTAGTTGGTATTAGAGAAGGCAAACATGTTATGACCTTATGAGTTTGTGTTTGAAGCAGTCTGATTATATGGACAGAGACGAAATCTCTTAAAATTTAACACCAGTTCGGAATTGTTCAGACATGTTCCAGAGATCGATTCACATGAGAAACTGTTACATCTATTACATCATCTAAAACTATGGATAATTAGGAAACACGCCTAGAATAACAGTTGGATGAACTTTCTCACAAAAATGATTATGATATTGATGAAGATGTTGATGAGGAAGTCTCACGATAGATTAAGTTGTTTGACCATCTATTAAAAGGAAAAAGACCGACATCATGTATGACTCAGTTTCTGACTCATCTCTGTCAAGAAAACAATAAACTGAGAAAGATCGTTAAAGTTATGATTGTGATTATCATTTAATACAATCACTTCTTAAGGATCTGGAAGAAGAAGCACATTCAAGGAACCTAGAATGTGAAAGAGTTCGTAATAATCTCATTATGGTGGAAGAAAAACTTGCAAGGAAATATGGAATGTTTAACTCTCAACAGATTTGTTCTAAAGACAGAAAAAAAAATTCTCACTCTAGAAAAACAACTTAAGGATGATTTGACTGTTGCTAATGATAATTTCAAGTTGTTGGAATTTTTTGAAAAAGTCCATTGATAGTTCAAAAAAATTTTCCACTGTGCTGGGAGCAAGTAAAAAATCATCATAACACATGAGGACTGGGCTATAAGGGAATAACTCCAAGTATCAGCACAGAGGTTAAATTTTTCAAAACTAGTGCTTGTTTCCAACCAAGGGTTTTCACTAAATGTGAATTACGTAAATCAGCAGTTGAAGGTCAGAGGAGAAAATATCAACCTCCGAGAACAACATAACAGGTTCCAGATGATAAAACTTTTTACAAGTGTTATTATTGCGATAAAAGCAGTCACCTGCAAAAGGAATGTCGTTTTCGCATAAGAGATGAAAAACTTCATGATGTACTTATTTGGGCATCACAAGAAGTGATAAAACCAAAATCATATGTTAAGACTAATAATCTTAACAGTGCAGGTTTTCAACGTCCAACCTTTAGGAAAAGGAATTTGTGCTGTGTTAACCGTGTTTTTCCTAAAAATGCTCGATACAGCCTTTTCACAATTGTAATGATTTTCAAAAGGTTAATCGAGTTGAGACCAAAACAAGATCAGATGTTCCCAGTTGGATAAAGTCTAATTTGATTGGTCATCCAAATACTTTTCCAAGTATTTTTGACGCAATTGACGGGAAGAAAATGACACTGAAGGAATCTATCTCAGAAATTCATAATAATACTGGTTTAAAGCTTCCCACAAAGGTTAAACATATTATTTCTGAGCTAAGAAAACATATTAGCAAATCAAGAACTTCAGGAAGGATAGGAGAATGCGAAATACAAGTAAGACTTCTACATCCTTTTCCATTCAGGATGAATTTTTTTTATTTACTAGAACAGGTAAAAATCATGGATGTTATCTTTTTGTGATCCTTTTATATATATATACATATACATATATATATATATATATATATATATATATATATATATATATATATATATATATATATATATATATATATATATATATATATATATATATTCTTTTTGTTATCCTTTTCTCGGTATCGTCACAACTCATAAGTAGAACCAGAAGGTTAGGAGTTACATAACTCAATTGTGCCAACATCAAAATAAATAGACAATAAACGAAATGAAATCTAGGATCTTCAAATGACTGAAAAGGTGCATTTGGTCGCTGCATAATAAAACCACATACAGATATTTGTCTCACATTTTTGCAATTTACTCTTATTAACTCTTTGTTTACCGAAAATGTGTCTAGATACATTGTTAATATCAATTTGTTAACCAATAACGAAAAAAACTTAAAAAGGGAATACACTCGGATGGTTTTTTACCCCTTCTATAGAATTTATGGTTAAATCCTTGCACGACAAGTTAAACTCCTCGATTTTTCATCCAGTGAAATTAAATCAGAGTGATAACTCTTAGAAAGGTTTACGGAATCTTTTTAAGTTACTTGTACAGCTACAACCAAAGAAGACGATAGAGTTGAAATATACAGTGATCGATGAACATGAAGTCCCAATGATCTAATCATCATCATTTTTTTCTTCTTCTAAAATTCTAAAAATTACATAGTGAAAACCATACGCTCTCTTCTTGGAGTTAACGGAGGAGGAGAGGAGAGGGATGTAATAAGAATGAAATATTTCATGTGAGATAACTTAGCGTACGTTTGGCACAAGTGGAGTTCAATTTCTAGGTAGTTCAAACAACCTAGAAATCCAACTACATAGATATTCAACTGTCTCAGTCCAAATTGGTTGTTTGGCATCAACAATCAATTTTCAACTCTGCATCAAGCACATGTTTTATACTCCATAGCATCACCATCGTCATCAGCTAACAAGTGCAGCACCAGATCTTAACACAACAACCCATCTTGGCAAATCAATTCCTACATTTCAGATTCAAGAATAACTCATCATCAAGATTCAGTAGCACCATCAGTTCACTGCAACATCCATGTTCATCACAAATCTGGTATCCACTTCTCTTTTCTCAGTCAGCAATTTCAAATCCCAGTCAAACCCATTTATGTAATCTATCTGATACCATCAGCAGCACATCAAAAACAGCTTTATACATCATCATCAGCCACCACCAGGATCTTCTTTCTTATAATTTCGGACTCAACATCTTTGAATATAACCAGCAGAACCCTAGACTACAAACCCATCATTTATTCAATTCCTTGAATCCCTAATTTCTCCAATTCATCTTTAATATTACCAGATTCAACCATCAAATCCGTCTTCCCTGCTTTCCAATGAACTCAGTCAACTTATTTGGTACTGAAAAAAAAAGGGTTTGGTATATCCATCAAAAGATTAACACAAGCATTTGAAAGGAAGAACAACATAAATTTAACAATGATCAATCATGAAATCATGGGAAAATAATGATATTTACCCATATTGGGAGTTTATCTCACAGGGAAAATTTTCAATGAGGAGAAAAATTTGGAAACGAAAGAGAGAAGATCAAAATTTTCAGAGAGTTTAACTCGTAGCTGATCTAATTGATCCAGTCAATAAAAAAATGGAATCTTACTCTTATCAACTCTTTGACTACCAAAAATGTCTCTAAATGCATTGTTAATATCTATTTGTTCACCATAACGTAAATAACTTAAAATGGGATAAACTTATATGGTTCTTAACCCCTTCTAAAGAATTCATGGTCAAGGCCTTGTGTGACAAACTAAACTCTTCTAGTTTTGAACCAGTAAACTTAAATCTGAGTAATAACTTCTAGAAAGGTTTATGGAAATAAAAGATCCAATATAGCATGAAGTGATTTGAACTAATTATACTAGTAGTGAGAGGAAAATAATGGATTAAGGCAGAAAATGTTAAGCACCCAACCGCAGCATAAGATATACATGATTCATCTTTACAAGTTTTATCCATACGGCCAAAACAAACAAGAAAGACTTTTTTTTTAATAAAAAAATCTTATATACTATTCACAAGACCTATTTTAGAATAAAAATTAACAGGGCAATACTCGAAAACATCCTAGAAAAATCTTACAAATCGCCTCTTTAAATTATTCGTCAAATCATCCTCTTATCTCTTTTTCTAAATGAAAAACAAATAATCATCCCCTTATCTTCTCTTCCTCGGCTTCTTATCGTGTGTAGTTCTGGGTTTGATATACAAGTGGATAACGATGGGTTAAGAAAAACTATAATATGATTGGTCTTTCGTTAGATTGCTTTGATAAAATTGACGTATCATTTGCTACAAATGTTATCCCACCAAGCATTTTCTCTCGAGGCAAACTTAGGCATATTATGAGCAATCATATTGATAACTCTAGGAACCGTAAGTAAGGTAGACCTCGTCGAACCAATCTTCTCTGTCGCGTGAAACTCAATTTTGAATTTATTTTTTTAATCAAATGCGTGTTCTAAGCAATTTACATTTTTTTTCCAAAATTGAAAAATTCTTCCTCAAGTTTTGAGGTTGACAAAAAGAAAGCGGAAAAAAAGAACTCAATTTGTTTACAATAATGAAAGTGAAATATATGTTTGACATCGGGGTCGAAGTGTTTAATCTATTACTCATGTTTGTTAATGTGAAACATATGATGATATATGATATCATGTTTTATATCATTGGATAAAAACCAATGAAAAACAAGGATCTAGTAAGCACGTAACATATATTTTATTCAAATGATCATAATATTACAAGAACAATCATTTACAAAAGAAATTTAAACCTACCCCCAGAATTGAGCATTCTATTTGTGCACTATAGTTTGTTAATGCAACTACGACTAATTGGACGATGCTCCAAATTTCTACATATTCAGGATATGTTTTTTGGGATATTTGAGTAAACTGAACTGAATTGTTATTAATTACGATAATAATGACATAAAATTATGTATATCATTAAAATGAAGAACCAGGGGCAATGTATCTATAATTTATTGATCAGGATGACCAATATACGATCATATGATGCTAAATCAAAGAACTATTGAATCTCAGTTCATGAAGCAATCTAATTGAGCAACTTCTCGACTAAGAATATCTACAAATTTCTAGTAAAGCAAGATCAAGACAATGATAGCTTAACATACTTTCCTTGGAGTAATGTTTGGAAAAGAACAGGCAATCCCAAGAATAAGATTATTTATTTGGAAATAATCTCGAAAAACCCTTCCGACTTAATCCAGAATTAGAGAATTCTCATTTTTTTTAACAGGTTAATCTTCAGGTATAAACTACTCATAATTAATACAAATATTTTACATCGAAAGAAAAAAAATTCTGACCTATATGTAATATAGAGTCGATCGAGCCATTCGACATATTCAAACCAAATAAATACCAAATAAACGAAGGGATTATTCAAAGCTAAAATTATATATCATATTGAAGTACCATGCTGGTAAAATTTCGTATAAATACGTATTACGTACAATAAAGAATATCCTGCAAATCCCATAAAACTTAAATTAAATTCTTTTCCGCTGGCATGTTCTAAACATTGTAAAATTTTTACAAAACCGAAAACGTTTTCCCAAATTTAAGCTTGATAAATAAATAAATAAATAAATAAAAGATATGAAAATTTAGTTTATCTGCAATAAAGAAGATGATATATATATGTTTTGCTATTACGGAGTTCGGGGACCTAATGCATGGATATTTAATTCACATCAACCGGTTGAAACGTGCTAAATCCATAATTTTACTTTCTCTGTGCGATTTATATAACATGATCTATGTATCATGCTTTATACCAATGATTTTAAATACAATAACAATGATCCAATAAGCATGTAATGAAGATGTTATTCAGATGGTTAGAACATCCCCAGCATTCATTTTTAAAAGAAACTAGATGTACTTAGAGGCATTCTCCCTATACATTCCAACGTGTTGCTATCGGTGTTGCTACAAAATGTTGGTGTTACCGCAAATTTTAGTGTTCGAAAACAGGAAGGTATTTTGAGACATTTAAGAAAACTAAAGTTGTAAGCGAAGAATCCACCGCAGTCACAATCGTATAAGGTCACAAAACCTAACTCCTTGTTAACCCTATAAAAAGATTCATTTCAAACATAGTATGCACAAATGGATACAACTGTATAGTTCCACTACATATTCTACCTAGCGTTTTTAGGGGCCACCCCAAAGGATTTAGGGGCCATCAATTTATACCCATCCAAAGACTCTAGTTAAGGGGTACCCTATATGATATTGAAGTTACATAAATGCCCTTATGGTAAAACTGTATGAAAACCAAATCAAAAACAATTCTACTCATTTCAACTCTTCTTCTTCCAGTTTCCTATTATCTTTCGATTGTGGAAGAAAAAAAAAATTTCCGCTCCAAAGTCAAATGGCCCCAATTAGGTAAGAATCTATCATTTTTGGGGTTTATTTCGCTTTAATTCGGCGAATCGAGAAAAAATAATTCTAGGGTTTTCGGTTATTTATCCAGATTCGGGCGATATTCATGCTCCTTTACTTCCGAATGTAGTCGTGTTCTTCATTTCTCAAGAACATCGACAGTATTCGGGAGAAATATTTGATGGTTATCGGCCGAATATTGTTGGTCATATCTTCCTGGATACAAACTGGTAATAATCGGTAGTTTAATGAATTTTTTGTCTCCCGAATATATTTAAGTAGACACACAGTATTCGGAAGTACACTCACTACCGAATATATATATATATATATATATATATATATAAATCTCAAAATTTCTGATATAGGAAAAATCCCATTTTGGGGCCAGTATTTATTCGGAAGACAATATAATGTTATATACTTCCGATTATTTCAATTTCAAAATTTGAAAAGTATAAGTTTTTCCCAAATTATGATTTTTGGGCCATCGTACATTCGGGACTTTACAAAACAATTATTCTCCGAATATAGCAAGTTCAAAACAAACCACGCCTTGGCTCTAGGTGGTTCCAAGGGACAATATAGAATGTTAGACAGCCCATATTCGGAAGTTTGGGTAACTAATTATACTTCCGATTATTTCAATTTCAAAATTTGAAAAGTATAAGTTTTTCCCAAATTATGATTTTTGGGCCATCGTACATTCGGGACTTTACAAAACAATTATTCTCCGAATATAGCAAGTTCAAAACAAACCACGCCTTGGCTCTAGGTGGTTCCAAGGGCCAATATAGAATGTTAGACAGCCCATATTCGGAAGTTTGGGTAACTAATTATACTTCCGATTATTTCAATTTCAAAATTTGAAAAGTATAAGTTTTTCCCAAATTCTGATTTTTGGGCCATCGTACATTCGGGACTTTACAAAAAAATTATTCTCCGAATATAGCAAGTTCAAAACAAACCACGCCTTGGCTCTAGGTGGTTCCAAGGGCCAATATAGAATGTTAGACATCCCATATTCGGAAGTTTGGGTAACTAATTATACTTCCGATTATTTCAATTTCAAAATTTGAAAAGTATAAGTTTTTCCCAAATTCTGATTTTTGGGCCATCGTACATTCGGGACTTTACAAAACAATTATTCTCCGAATATAGCAAGTTCAAAACAAACCACGCCTTGGCTCTAGGTGGTTCCAAGGGCCAATATAGAATGTTAGACAACCCATATTCGGAAGTTTGGGTAACTAATTATACTTCTGATTATTTCAATTTCAAAATTTGAAAAGTATAAGTTTTTCCCAAATTCTGATTTTTGGGCCATCGTACATTCGGGACTTTACAAAACAATTATTCTCCGAATATAGCAAGTTCAAAACAAACCACGCCTTGGCTCTAGGTGGTTCCAAGGGCCAATATAGAATGTTAGACAACCCATATTCGGAAGTTTGGGTAACTAATTATACTTCCGATTATTTCAATTTCAAAATTTGAAAAGTATAAGTTTTTCCCAAATTCTCATTTTTGGGCCATCGTACATTCGGGACTATACAAAACAATTATTCTCCGAATATAACAAGTTCAAAACAAACCACGCCTTGGCTCTAGGTGGTTCCAAGGGCCAATATAGAATGTTAGACAACCCATATTCGGAAGTTTGGGTAACTAATTATACTTCCGATTATTTCAATTTCAAAATTTGAAAAGTATAAGTTTTTCCCAAATTCTGATTTTTGGGCCATCGTACATTCGGAACTTTACAAAACAATTATCCTCCGAATAATATAGTCGTTTTTAGAAATACCAACTTAATCGGTAGTTAAGAATTTAAGTTTTCCACCGAATGTCTTATTCGGAGGTAATACGTGTATCGTTAACAACCGATTGTAGTGCACCAATGATACGAAACCTCAACGGCCATATTTTTAGAAACCTCAACGGCCATATTTTCAAAAATTAGATCCGTTGGAACTCTAATCTATATAAGGAGGGTAACCCCTCTCAGTTATTATTGAGTAACAAATCTGAATGAAAAACCTTTTCAATGGCAAGTCCATCATCAATCGACAACATACTTCGAAGATGCAAGCGAACAACTACATCAATTGCAGCAAGGGAAGAAGAAATACAAAAAAGGAACAAACAACCCAAAAAAATTAAACCATCGTTAGTGGCAACGGAGGAGGAGGAAGAGGAAATCAAGGCTAAGAAGCGAGGTCAAGAACAATTCCATCATAGAGAAAGATTAAAACAAGTTGAGGAAGAGACCGAATGGATAAAAAATTATTACATTGTGAAAGATCTACCCAAAGAACAGCAGGACGATCGTATATTTTGGATTAACGTTTCATTGGGTCCTTTTGTTGGTAAGTACAAGAAGCCACGCCACAATTATGAACCATCCCATGTTTCTTCAATGGTGCACCATGTTATAAAATTGTGCACCGAGTACAACCGTATTCTTGCTAGGCACAGAGACGACAGGTTTGCGGCACAAGATGCTTATTCCAAGTGGAGAGGAGAGTCGTTTCTACATTTCGAAGCCGCGTTGATTGTTGCATCTCGGACTGGGAAAAAAGAATAACATGTGATGTTTGAGTGCTGTAAATTCAAATTTTTAATATTAATCGGCGGTTTGATAAAATATGGAATTCCCGAATATGATTAATCGTATTGAAGTGTTATAATACTGTTGTTCCGGTTACATAGTTTCAAAAAAAATTATAATCGTGCCTCGAAAAAAAACGATCAAACATCGTCATCATCCGAGGGGATCAATTCGAGTAACTCAGCGGGAAAGTTGTTGTCCATAACACGATCCCAATCAACCATGTTGGACTCATATTGTTTCACCCAATCCTTGCAATGGTTCATCGGGAAGTAATCGTGACACTTACTCAACGGAGGTAACGGACAATCTTTCTTTACTCTTAAACCGATAAAATGCATTTCATTCACAAATGCCATTACGATTCTTCTATCTTTAACCGACTCGTCGCAAGCCGTTCTTGTGGGTGCAAACGTCATGCTAAGTCCATACATAGGAGGAACGAAGAAATGTACCACGCAATTCAAAACGTCCGCTAGGAGATATCCAAATTTAGGCATTGTCATCCAATACTTGGATCCGATTGTCTTCAATCCCTTTCGACACTTCACACGTGCAACTAAGTCTTTGAACTATTGTTCTTTGTCGTATCTATCTCCTCGCCTCATCATCTCCATATAAAAACCCTTGTCCTTCACTAGTTGTACCGCCATCTTATTTCTTAAATATTGGCATTGGGTGACATCTTCGATATCCGCCTCTCTAAAGTAACCCATTTGTTCCGTAGCAACGTGAAACCCACAATTTCCATCCCCATCAACCTCGTCGGTCGACAAAACAAATGGAATGATAAGTGGAGGGAGTTGTTCCAAATACTCTTTGTATATTGTATATGTGGATCGATTTGGTCTTCCATTAAGATCTCTAGGGAAACGAAGAGTGCCTTTGTCCTCTTTTATAGTAAGAATTTCCATTGGTTGGGTTTGTTGCGAGGCGTTCATTTGCTCAACAACTTCTTCGACAACATTGGGTTGACTTACTTGAGAAGGCTCTGTAGAGATCTTTGGCCTTACTTGTCGGGTGGTTGGTCCACTTTGATCATTTCTTGGACGACCTCTTTTCTTAGGTTCCGGATCATCTTCAAATTCGGCTTCCGAACACTCGTGCCTAGACAATATTCTTTTATTAGACAAATACTCCTTCAACTCTTTTCTTTGGATGGTCCTCGACACTTCGGTGTTCGGCCTACCGGTGTTCTTTTGCTTAATAGGTTCATCAACCTCCCTTAAACTAGGGTGAAGGGCTTCCTCCAAATTATGCATCAATATTTGCTTTTTGGTGCCGTTTGATGTAGCATAACGCTCGGCTATTCGTGCATACAATTCCGACTCGAAGAAAGACGGACCATCAACTACCGGGGTGTTCGGAGTGAAATTTAATTGCTTCCAAAATGGGTGAATATCATCGATGTCAATCACTTCAACATACCTACCCAACTTATGACGACATGGGAGTCCAATACCTATCATATCCTTGCAAACACAAACCGTATTCTCGTCATCATAAGTTTTATATAACTTCAATTGTTTCATCATGCGATTTATTGCCCATCTTGAAACTTTATGAACAACTCCCCTTAGAAGCAATTTTTCCTTAATATGTTCCATCGGGAATTGGTGTACACTAAATTGCATACATTTCCTAATCTTTACGAGATCACGATTGGTGAATTCATGGATTGCTTCTTGGATCGACACAACTCCATTTTGACTACCAATTAGTATTTTCTTTAGTCGACCATGAGACCCCTCCGCAATGCTTGTCGCCTCGTTCTTGAAGTTACGATATTCATATGTCCATGCAAACACAAACCTCTCCTTAATCGTTAACCATTGTGTTTTACAATACTCAACCGGTTTTGGGTAGTCCGTGCTGTATTCATCCTCAAATTTCTTCAAGTTACATTCGTAAATTTCCTCGGTCATCGACCAAACGATTTTGTCCCATGCTTTCATGAACATTTTCCAAATTATTCCATCCTCCTTCCACTTTTCTTCAAATAGCCTATCCTCTTCCTTACGTTCTTCCAAGGTTAATTTACTAATGCGCTCATCCTCTTCCTTTGACCTCTTGGTACCCTTCCTTGGTCTTTTAGCTTGGAAATGATGATGGCAATTGGTTTTGAGATTGCATTGAATGTGCCACGTACATTGCAAGTTTTGGGCTTCCGGAAACACTACCGCTATTGCATGCATTAAGGCTTGATCGTTATCCGTTACAATAACCCTTGGAAAATTATCACCGTTATAAATGGACCTCAACGTCTCCAACATCCAAATGAAACTCACATTGTTCTCATGATCCATTAAACCCCATGCAATCGTAAACGTGTTTTTGTCCGAAGTATGGCAAGCAATGTTCAACAACGGCATGTTATACTTGTTTGTCTTATAAGTAGCATCTATCAACAAAATTTGATGAAAGCATTGAGCCAATTGGATCATTTCGGGATGTGCCAAGAAAATACGAACCACTATACCATCCTTTTCTTCCCTTCTCAAGGTGTAGCCGTGTAACTCCGCTAACCACTCCGATTGTTGCATGACCGTTCTACCATCCCAATCAGTCCTTTTGATCGTAGCTAGGGCCGACTTAATTGTAGACAAAGAAGACAAGTTGTCGGGATCGTCCGCCTTTATTTTACTTAAGATCGCACTCGCTTTTTGGATCCGCATAGACCTCACCGTCTGCATTTGATGTGGTTTTAACTTGGCAACCATTACATGTCCAATTAAATCCAACGGATCATCATGGTTGTGACAACCGTTATCAACTTTATACATTTTATACTCTTTACCTTTAATACCATCGGGCTTATAGAAGACAATCTTAAATGGGCATCCTATCTTCTTGGTATTGCTTCGGTATTTCCTATTCGTCTTCCGTATGTACTTACTATTCTTTCCCTCGTGACTCTTTCGCGTCCCACCTCGCTCACAAATCATTTCAAATCGAGTGTCACTAACATGATTATTTTGAACTACCACGCACATGTTATCTTTTGCCTTGTTCATAAGCCATTCCTTTGCCTCCTTCTTACTTCCAAATGTCTAAACGTGCATAAAACAAAACAAACCTAATAAGCATAACCATTTAACATATAAATTTTGAAAAAAAGAAAAAAGTAGTAATGAGTATACCAAATCGTTTGCATAGTATAGGGAAGTGTCGGGCCTCAAATAGAAGTCATCAACAAACTCTTCAACGGCCTGCATATGAAAGCAACAAATTATTATACAATAATCGGAGGTTATTAAATAAGTCAAACTTCCGAATATTCTATATTCGGAATCCTATCGGTTACCCCACCCGATCTATGCAAATGAATGTACACAGTTTACTGAGTGAAAAAAATGATATATTCGGAGGTAATTAAATAAGTCAAACTTCCGAATACTTTATATTCGGAATCCTATCGGTTACCCAAAACACCCGATTTTATGAATGTACACAGTTTACTGAGTGCAAAAAATGATATAATCGGAAGCTAAAATATATAGTAAAACAGCCGAATATAAATAACCGGGAGATAACTTTAATCGATAAACATCCGATTTTCAAGTTTTCGGAAATTTTATTTTGAGGCCACTGTTATATTCGGCAGTCAAATAATGTTAAACTATTACCGATTGTAAAGGATAAGAATACTGAGTTTTGAAATTTTCTGAGGAATTCGTTTTTGGGGCCATTCGGAGGTAAATAACTCTACATAACTACCGAATGTAGATATTTTTGGAAAACCAGTTTGGGGTTTTTCTCATATTCGGCAGTAAACTAGTATCTTGTAACTACCGAATATACATATTTGGTACTCAGTGTGTTATATTCGTAAGTTTAATCTAGAAATTATCTACCGAATCTGGGTAGTTCATGGCATTCAATGCATGCAATAATCGGTTTTTCTTGTTTACAAAAGCACACAAACGCATGCAAATCGAGTATTTGAGTTTCTTAACACAATACCTGTGTTTTACATGCATCGTTAGCTTCAATATCATGCGATTCTCCATTTTCTTCCATGAAAGGGTCGTCTATGTTTTCCTCTCCACAAAAGTTTGGATCATTCAGCATATACCCCAAATCGTCTTCTCTAAACGGTCGTGAACCCTCAACATTTTGTTCTTCGTCATGATTCTCACCTTCTTCTTCGTATCCATCCATTTTTGTAGTGATAAAATGGGTTTTCTCTTTTTTTCCTTCACCTTCTTCTCTATAACTCTAACAACTCAAAAATTAAAAATAAATGGAAAAAATGAAACACAAATCATTCTAATACTGCACCGACTACAATCGGAAGTATGGGAACGATTTTGGCTTCCGATTGCATTCGGAGGGTAACAATGTTATCATATCCTCCGAATACATAAGAGTAATTTCGCCATTACGAATTACGCGAGATAAGGCCTGGCTACATTTTCCCTTTGGGTGACCTTTTTTGTTTTATTGTTGGCCCCTAAATCCTTTTGAGTGGCCCTTAAAAACGCCAGGATATTCTAACACGGCTTGATTATTAATAATATTATTATTGTTATCTTAAAAATTCACTAAATTTTTTATTAATAAAATATATAAATTAATATGTTCACAAAAAATAATAAAAATGCAAGCATTAACACTGCATGACTGTGTTCCTTTGTACCGGGCCAGATGTTGGCCACAAAAAAAGTGCAGCACCATAAGGCACAACATTTGCCTGCCACCAGCCCACCACACAACAAGATTATGACCATCTCCATTTCAATATCCTGGCTAAATTGGTGCCTATGCCATTTAATTGGGGCCTATATATTATTTCATCTACCTAATACACAATCATAAGGGGTGTCTTAATTTATTGAAACTTTTAAAATTACCCTCTAAAAATATTAATATTACTAAATTATCCCCATCAACTCTTAATAATAAACCTAAAACTAAAATCAGTTTTCATTTCTATCTTATAAACCGATTCTTCATTTCTTCTACTCCCTCTTCTTTTTTTTTTGAAACCAAAAATTGTCGATTACCGACGATCCAAAAACGATTAATTGTTTTATTTCTTCTATAAAATGTCGAAACCATCAAGATACAAACAAGCCACTGGAATCACTTATCCTAGCGAGTGTAATCCCGGAATCGTTAAAGAAATTGGAAACAAACTGAAGAAGAAAACTGTTGCCCGAGAAGAATTATCTCTAATCGAACAAGAACAAGAGGAAATGGGTCGAATCAAACCAACCCAATCCTCTAAACTAGGTTTTAGTAACATGCAATCGCTTAGAAATCGAAATTTTTGAAATCAAAAATTTTCGGGTTTTACAGAACCGGATTATGTTAGTGTACAAGTAAATCGATTCTGTTTAGAAACGGTTTATGTTCTTGCTCACATAAACCGATTGTTTTGCATGTGAATAGGAATCGGAAAATGTTAGTGTATAAATAGACCGATTCAGTTATGGTTTGTTTCTGTAACTTTTTTTTCGTTAGAATCAGATTACATATGTGTTCACAAAAATCGATTGTGTAGCCTTTGAATTCTTATATGCTTAGTCAATAATCAGACTTTATATGTATATTGAGAAAACCGATTAGTATAATTGGTTTACATTAGCACTTAAAAAATCCGATTGTTGGTTTTATTATGTTAGGAATCGGGCTTTATATGTGTATTTATTAGACCGATTCCTATAAGAAGAACAACCCATCGTTTATGTATGTTGTTTTTTGTTAGAATCATATTACATGAGCACTTGAATAAATCGATTGGTTATTTATTATGTTAGGAATCAGATTTTATATGCATATCGAGTAAACCGATTGTGTACCTTGACTTAAAGAAAATGCATTCTATTCCATTGTTGTTTTTCGCTTAAATCCGTAATCTACAGGACAAACAAGGACAAGCAACAAAAGCAAGCCGAAAAGAAATACAATAAGAAACATGACTTTGCTTCTCCTAAGCCTTTGGGAACTCGTCGAAAAGACGGTCAAAGTTTGAATGTTTCCCAACGAAGGGCCATGGGGAGTAAATCCAAAGGGATCAACATCAATGACCCACTATCTCAAGCGGAGCAACCAACACATGAGGAATCTGATTCCGAAGAACAAAGTGATGAGTAAGTTAATGAGGAAAAAATTGGTGGAAAGGGGATCGATGAAGAAGAAATTGGTGGCAAGGAATGTGGTAAAGAAGAAATTGATGAGAGTGAAAGTGATGAAGAAGAGGGTGAGGATGAAGGTGAGGATGAAACTGATGAAGAAGAAAGTGAGAAGCAAGTTTATGAAAAGATAGGAGAAGTTCAAGAACAAGTCCAAGGAGGAGAAGTTCAACAACAAGTCTAAGGAAGAGATGCTCAAGAACAAGGTACGACAGATGGTAAGAAGAAAGATGGTCCAAAGAATAAGAAAGGGGACCACATGCCCGACCCGCTGAAGATGTTTTTTCGCGGCCCTAAGGATCCCATTTACGGGTTACTCGGTGATGGAGGACAGATGTTATGAGGGTACAAAGGCAGTTGGGCAGCCGTCGTCTGCCATACAATAGTAAGTACCTAAAACTTATGCTATGTAACATAAAAATTATTATCCATGTAGTGTTTTGATTGTTGTCCATCGGGTTTGTTTTGTTTTAAAGGATCACAAGGATGTCGTTCATCTTATGAAGCCAGGAACTTCAGTGAGTATGATGAGACAATGGCCACTGTAAGCAATATAATCAACCATTGGAGAAGTTCCGGAAGTAATCGATCTAGTCAATTCTACGGGGTTGATACGTGCGGTCGAGAATTTGGACCTTGGTTACGACAAACCTCTTTGCAAGAAATATAGTCAACCATTGGAGAAGTTCCGGAAGTAACCGATCTAGTCAATTCTACGGGGTTGATACGTGCGGTCGAGAATTTGGACCTTGGTTCCGACAAACCTCTTTGTTCCTCCTTTGCCGAGAGATATTGCGGGGAAACAAATACTTTTTATCTTCCGTTTGGAGAACTGACGATAACTCCAAATGATGCGAATTTCATTACCGGGCTAAGCATAAAAGGTAAAGCCGTGATGCACAAAGGGTACGCGCAAGATCTTGAGTGGGACAATATTTACGCGTTCACCAAAGATGTGTCCCAATGGGATTAGGAGAGGACCATGCCAGATATGCTAGTAGGAAAGTCAAAGCAGAGGATATTCCATCTCTCGAAGCTGAGGGAAAACTTCATGGGAACAAAGAAGATTTCTGCTGAGGGAAAAGAGGTGACGCCGGAACGTATCATCGCCACGACCAATGCGTATGTCCTCTACATCCTGGGAGATGTTATCTTCCCTGACGTTTCCGGTGTCTGTGTGAGCGCCAACTTGATCCAGATGTTGTAACCATTTAACAAGATTCACGAATACTCTTGGGGCACTGTCATCCTTGCACACTCGTTGAACGAGTTGAGAAAGGCTTCTAGGGCTCAAAGGAACCAAATCGGAGGGAATATGGCTTTTCTGCAGGCGTGGATATATTTGCACTTCCCAATATTTTCTCAAAGGGCTTTTGAGAACAAGGATTGGGACCACGAGTTTTATGGAGACAAGTACACCTACAAAAGTAAGCCGAAGAATCAACAAAAGAATTATCTGAAATTGAGATGCCAATTGGACAACTTGACAATGAAAGATGTTGTCTTTGATCCTTACAAGGAGGATTTGGCTAAAGGAAAAGGAAAAGAAAAGAAGGTTGGGTGCAGAGATGAAAGTGATTATTTTGGGCCTTTGTTTCACCCAAGAGGATATGTAATGTACAACCCGACGAGAGTCGCAAGACAATGTGGTTACGTACAAAAAATCCCAAAGGAGCACAAGATGTTCAAAAAAATGAGACAAAAACCGAATTATATGATAATGATATTGACATTGTTCACAAGCCTTTACCATCATGTGATTATTGGGAAGACAGAGCGTTTCACAGATATCCTCTGCATGGTCCATCTCGAACAGATGATGATGCAATTCCGGGTTACATGCCGTGGTACCTTAATGTTTCGCATACTCGAGTGATACGAGTAGATGAGAGTCCCAAGATAGAGGACAAAGATACGGCTCTCGAATGCCTAGTGGGTGTTGTTACTCAATTACGATTTTGTTAATTTTATTAGCGTTTTTTGTTGAATGTTTGTTCTTTAAAATGGAAAAAGAGAAGCGAAGTCGGGTACTTGATAACCCAAGCATATTTACAAATTAGGGAAGGGAAAAATGTTAAGGACAATGAAAAGTTGATTGATGAATTGAAAAGTCTCGAAGATGTAGAAGCTGGTGCAAAGTTTGGGGAGATGGATAAGGAGGAGCCAAAGAAGAAGAGGAAGAGCCCCCCCCCCCCCCCCACACACACACACACACACCCAAAAAAAAAAAGATGTCTGAAGGTGCATCGAGCAGTTCCCAACCTGGTAAACGAGGACGTGGTCGTGGCGGTGGATGTGGTTGTGGTGGGATGTTCATGAACAAATGGTTATATTAATGTTTATGTCTTTAACTATGGATAATTATGGAGTCAAAACTTATGTCTTGTCATAAACTTATTGTTGAATTATGTTTGGTTATATTCTTAGTTTATGAATGACTTAATCTGGTTTCTTTTGATAATTGTTGGTGTTTGTCCAAGACGCGATAAAATAACCAACTACTGGAAATTCTTAAATTAGAATCGGTTTACATGTACCTATATGTAAACCGATTCTGACAGTTTCCCAGAGGTTCGGTTTCAGAATCGATTTACATGTACCTATATGTAATCCGATTATTATGAAAAGAGTTCTGTAATTTTTTTTTGCTAAGAATCGGTTTACATGTACATATTTGTAATCCGATTGCTATGAAGAAAAGTTCTGTAACATTTTTTTTCTAAGAATCGGTTTTCATGTACATATATGTAATCCGATTGTTATGAAGAAAAGTTCTGTAACTTTTTTTTTGCCAAGAATCAGAATACATGTGCATTACAAAAGCCCGATTGATGAGAGGCATATTTTATATGATTTTGTAAGGACTCAATCGGTCCATGTGGTCATCTCTAAAATCCGATTGTGTGAATTGAATTCAAAAAAATTAGTCGTTGAGACTTCATCTATATAAGGACAACCTCTTTGAGCCACTCCCACATCACACAATTAGCTCAAAAAATGGAATGGGAACCGTTTGAAGATTTGTGTCTGGTTAAATCGTTTGCTAATACGTTCCGTGAACGTCCGAATGAAATCTATTCAATGTTTTGGAAGAGAGTTAAAGAGTTCTTTTACGGGCGTACTGGGAATCCCAATAACCGTAAATGGAGAGACTTGGCTTTACGATTCCAATACATTAAAAGCGCAATGCGAGAGTACGTAAAAGTTAGAAATATGGTGTACCACTATCATCCACGAGCTCCTTTTAGGGAAAAAGTGAGTAATGCGATCATTTTTATACCCATGTCAAAAGTTCATATACTAACATTTAAGAATTCATTGAATTTCAGTTGGAACGTTTCAACGGGTTATGGAGAATTCGTAATGGGGAAACTAAGTTCATTCACCACAAAGAATAAACGACGTTGTACCGACGTGCTCGGAGGTTCATTGACGAGCATTTGATGTGTCAAATTCTAGAATTCCCATACTGAATCCTATATATGTATGTAGTGCGCTAATTTCCTAAACTATGTAATGAATATTTTGTTTCTGAAAGTAAGGCATAATCAGATTATATGGACATGTATAAACACCGATTCCAGAAATCGGTTTATGTGGGTATTGATTAAACTCCGATTCTGGGTTTACATGTGATTCGACACAAACTCAACCCAGAATCGGTTTACAAAATCACTAACATAAACCGATTCTGGATCGAGTCTTTTGAAAAAAAAATTAAAATTTTTACAAGTGTTGATTATGAAAGTTAATTTCAAGATTAATTTGATTAAATATTATTTAATTATCCAAATTAGTACTAATTTAACAAGGACATATTAGACATTAACATAAATAGTGGATAAAGGGTATCCATGAATTATTTCTTAATGACCATTTTCTGTCATGTAGCTATAGGCTCCAATTATTAAGTAGCATATGCCCCAATTTAACCGGATTCAATATTGACATGTAGGCTCCATAAACCCCACAAACAAAAACTCATATGCTCCCAAAATCTTGAATTATCACCAAACAGTGCAACCTAATAACACAAAAAATTAACTACCCCCACAACCACCACACAAACACAAAGATAATGACCACTTCGGCATCAATTGAAAGCAGAATTGAAAGCCTCCCTAGTCCTTTCTTATGCAGCTTCTGTCTCTTTCCGTATCAATTTGGCATCTCTTGAGCCTTGAATTGAATCTCCTTTTAAATTTCAAAATATAAAGTCATAAAACAGGAGAAAAAAAAAATACAACCTCGTTGCAATAAAAACCCTGTCGGAAACTCAAATAGGACACCTTTCTTTTTTCTTTAAACCCACAAACATATTTTCACTCCACTCTCTCTCTTCAAAAAAAAATCAAAAACCCCTCTTTCTCAAAATCCCTAGAAAACACAATGGTTTCCGTAAACAAAAATCAAAATCAATCCAAGAAAGAGACGAACCCTAATCAACCGAGTACGAGTTCAGATACAGAAGATCGAAGTAACCCTAACCCTAATAACAACCCAGCAGTGACAGTGGAATCGACGACATCAAGTGTGTCGCCATTAGTGATAGAAGGGGATGAAGAAGATACAATCTTGAAGAAATCAGAGTATTTGACTAGAGTGGAAGTTATTAGGAGGAGATTAAGAAGGGTTAGACAAATGGAGAAGCTTTATAAAGATCATTATTGGTCTTTAATGGAAGAACTTAGGGTTAAATATAGAGAGTATTATTGGGAGTTTGGGAAGAGTCCTTTTAAAGAAGAAGAAATTAGAGAAAGAGGTGAAAACCATAATAGTCTTAGTAATGGGGGTTTAGCAAATGGTGGGGGTGTTGTTGTTGAAGGAAGTGGTGATAATCATAATAATGTCAATGGTGGTGGCGGTGGTAGTGGTAGTGGCGGTGGTGGTAAATTAGGGTTAGTGAATGGGGGAGAAGATAATAATGATGGGAAATATAAAAGATGTGTTTTTGTTGGATGTAAATCTAAAGCTATGGCACTTGCTAACCATTGTCACCAACATATAATTTTGGATTCAAGACAAACACTCTACAAATCTTGCAATTATGTCACTAAAAGGTTTGATTTTTGTTCCCTTTGATTCTTGTTTATTTTTTGGGGGTTTTAGGGTTAATTGTTGAATGAATGTTGAAATTTCTAGGATTTTATGTTCGTTTGGGTTGAAAGCATCTGATACAAATTTTTGCAGCTCTGTGATTCAATGGGTTAGTTCTTGATGTTGTATGTGGGTTTGATTTGTTTAGTTTGTGTATGAGGGTATTGATGCATCTTATGAAATGGTATGTATCCATTTTGGATTCAAATGTGGCTGTTGTGTGAATTGGGTTTTGTTACGAATCCTGAGGCTATGTATCTGTTGCTTCACTCCGCATTTTCGTAGCTTCCAGCTCAGTCCAGTCTTTGCCTAGTGTTTTCCTTTGCATTAGTATGAGTTTTGGGGTCTGACCTCGTTAAATTGCTCGACCCCAAGTGGGCTTTGTTTTGCAATCTTGTTTCTGTTCTGTGCATTGTAATCTTCTGGTCTTTGTCCGATTATTCTTAGGGGTGGCTATGTATTGCTTGACTCCACCTTTTAGCAGCTTCCAGCCCTATCCAGTCTGTGCATAGTGTTTACTTTCTAGTTTTGATATGCATGTTTTTTGTTGTGTTCTTCAGTTTACGTAGGTATAGGAATGTGGATTTTGTCAATGTTTTCTGTTTGTGTTTACACAAATAGATGATGTTAAAACAATTGTTTTTTGCTGACTAATTGGTATTTAATTTGACTGGGTCATGTATATGAAAGAGGGTCCTTGACTTGATGGTCTTTTAAAACATGTGAACGAATTTTTAAAATTGGGGAACACCTGGATTTTCTTCAAAATGCTCGATAGAAATCATTTTGTCAAGATCTAAGCTGTCTTCTTGTCATCCTCCTCTGTATAGAAATTCTAAGTTGCAATTCCCCAGATGGTATACGTAGAAATTTGATTATCTTTGGCAGTCAATACCGAGGTGAGGTGAGGTGAGGTGAGTAGTAGGAGTCCTCTCTGCAGTTGTTCAAGAAAAGGGTTTGTTTACTCTGCCCATCGTTGTTTTGTTTCCAGGCCTACTTGACACACACTCACTAGTTTGCCGCTGTAAAATTGAACTTCTTTTAGCACCGCCATCACATTACATTCTTTCTTCTGTTTAACTCAGCAATGATCCAATATTTTTCTAACAGTTTGAATGGTTGTAACTCTCCAGTGGAGGAAGTGCAGGAACTAATCGTTGTGGGAAGACAATACTGAGTTCTAATCCGCCCCTTCTTTGTAGCCCTCACATTCAAAAAGCTGAGAAACATGTAACTCGAGCTCTTAGAGCGGCAGGCCTTACTAACATTACCTCAACTAGTAAGCTGGCTCCCAAACTTCATATTATAGTTGCAGAAGCTGTCCGTCAAATAAATGCAAAGAGAAGAGAAAAAAGAGCTGCTATGAACAATGGCACGATTGAGGAGGCAAACCATGCTGTAGTCTCCTGACATTTTCATCTGTGAGTTTGATATGCGACATGGCGAGACCTCCCCAAGTTAACAACCTGTTCCATTATATGTTGCTATGGAAGTTTCTCCATCTCTGTAAAATATTTGAAATCAATAACGAAGTTAGTTGTTCAAATCAGGTAGAGATAGAGAAATCATGTGTGTGAATATGTATTTCTAGTTCATGAATCTCCATTAAACAACAACAAATTCTTATTGATTATTGTTATAGGGAGCGCTGAAAACACTAGTGGGAAAGCTGACTTGGTGGAAATAGAAAATTATGATTTTTATTCCTTGTGTTTCTCATCTCTGAAGCTATTTTCACATTAAGAAATGTCTGAAGACTCAAGCCCGTAAAAGAAAATCAAAACTCATCAGAACCAAATAATGCTTATTGTGGCTCGGGAGAAAGTCATATGATGCATTTGAGTTTGGACAAGCAGATTTTTCGTCTATTCTTCTTCTTGGCGGATGTCCCTTCCCTATATATATATGCATTAATGGCATTTTTACAAATAAAAATCGGAAATGCTATTCCAAGCACTCTTTACCACACTAATCACCACTCAACTGTTAGGTGTTGCACATGTAGTGGTCCAATTTATTCATCCAAGACTCACCCTTAGAAAAAGGGGTACACCATTTGAGAAATGTAGGATTCAGATGTTGTGAGCTGTGAGTAGAGTGGTGTTTTGTGCGGTGAATAGCACCACCGGATAAAAATTCGGGAGCAGTTGGATATTAAATGCAACATCTGGACAAATAAGCATCCCAGAGCCAACTCAGCCAAGTATAGTGATGCATTCAGGAGCTAACCAGCGCGTAGGCTACCTATTACTCACTGCATCAAAAAATTTCCCACCACCCCACAATTTTTTCTCTAGCCAACGTCCCCTTCCCCTGTATTATATGTCCTACACGCGTTTCTACAAATAAAAATTGGTAAGCAGTTGGACACCCACCGTGTCCCAAATAACAAACTGGACTTAGGCCATTGTCGTAAGGTTTTGGGATTTGGAGTATTATATATCGGGCATTTTTAGGTCGTATTTTGAGTCACGATATGATCAACCTCACACCTCAATGAAACCGAGATTACTAATTGTGGTACCAAATTGCGTGGAAAGGTACCAAAATACACATAAAGATAAAACACCCATTCCCCAAGCAATATATCCACCGGATTGCGAGGACGAGGAGGACGTGTGGTGTGACTAGTCAGGCTTTCTGACGGTTTAAATCTGTGCATTATGGAAACTTAATCTTACAAAGACAAAATAAATAATCATTAGTTACATAAACCAAATGAGAAAGTCTTCTTACAATTCCTTCATTATAATTTGCTGCCGAAGAACAATGTCTAAAATTGCCATGAATTCATAATTTTGTTTAGGAGAAAAAGAGTATTTCTGCTATTATGATTTTAGTTTTCTCAAATATCTCAAAATATCCCCTGAACATGGATATATATAGAGAAGATTAACTTTTGTCATGTTTATACCCTGTAGTTTTCTTACTGTTTGCTTCCTCTCTATCCACTACTTGAAATAGTTTATCCTTACAAACTCTTTCTCTTGTTTCATTAAAGCTTTCTATCAACTCGACAAATAGTTTCGTCAAAACATTGTATCATTTTAATAAAATATAAGTAGTCATACAAAAATAACCTTATATCTTCCTGTCATACAAAATTGAAAAGGGGTCACATAAATATCGTCACATATTTTAACTGTCGAAATTATGGTACACCCAGATTAAGAAAATCATAGCTCATCCGAAACAAAAGATGCTTTTTTGTGGCTAGGGAGAAAGGCATATGATGCACCATTTGACCGGCTAAATGATGCATTTGAGTCTGGACAAGAAAACTTTTGAGCCAAAATCGTAGCTATTCACTATTCTTGTTCGTGGCGGATGTCCCTTCCCTATATATGCAATAATGGCATTTTTTACGAATAAAAATTCGGGAGCAGTTATACACCCACCAAGTCCCACTCAATATTAAATGCAACATCTGGACAAATAAGCGTCACAGAGCCAACTCAGCCAAGTATAATGCACCATTGATCTTGCCTTCACGTTCTCGGGCAGAGTATACTCAAGTGACGCAGAAAACTGTGACCAAATGATGCTTTTGAGTCCTTAACTGGAAATATGATGCATTCAGGAAAAATGATGCATTGTCATTGGGGACAAATTTTTTTTGCATCAAAGATTGAAAGAAATGCCCCGCCATCCACTTCACTTGCAAAATGCACAACAATGATGTTGGAAAATTAGGGTAATAGTGGATGAAAACAAAGAATGAAAAGAATGTTGTATCATTGGAGTTTCAAGATCTTGCGATTTTTTTCAGCAATTATTTCGACCCTTTCCAATAAATTGGCGAGTATAATCGGTCAGCGAAATATTGCTGTCAGGATACAATGAAGCCCTAACAAGGTTGTTGGATTCAAAGGTTGTGCTCACTTGACCCAACCAAGAACACTGTAATTGATTCTGAAGATACTTAGAGAGAAAGATTTTCTTTTTTTGATGATAATATGGGAGAAATCCTTCGCTGTTTAAAGAGGAATTCATGCCTTTTGGAGGTGTCGTTTCATCTCCAACAAACGCTTTCAACAGGCATCCATTAATGGTTTCTCTTGGGAAGAAAATCCTATGGGAAGAAACGTGTTGTTTAGAAATTTCTGAAAACCGAAATAGGTTTTCAAAATTCAAAACCCTATAGAAAGATTCGAACACAGCCGGAAGAGGCTACGTCCCCCAGACCCCCGAATAACGGTAAACAATATTGAAAATACCTAACAAATGATGCATTCTTGTTCTCGTCTAACGTCCCTTTCCTGTAGGTTTCTCATTCACATTTTCACAAATGAAAATTTAGGAGCAGCTGGACAACCACCACGCCTAGTATAATTTTAAATGCCACATCTGGAAAAAGTTAGTATCACATAGCTGAGTGTGATGCCATTGATCGAATTGATGCATTTGCATCATGACGCATCTTCATTGGGTTCGTCCTTAAGTAAGCGTCAAAGCTAAAAAATTTCCCCAGCCGATGTCCCTCCCTATATATGTCATACTCGCATTTCTACGAATAAAAATTAGGGAGCAGTTGACACTCACCATGTCCCAGATAACAAACTGAATTTGGGCCATCGCGGTAAAATTTTGGGCTTTGGAGTATATATCGGGCAATTTTAGGTGCTTTACTGCTGTGGCCCTGTGGCGTATTTTGAGCCTCTCGATGTGACCGGTGGCTAAGATGTAGTTTCCTAATATCAGCCATTACTTGGTTACAAACTTACCGACCGACCGGAGGAAGGATCTGCATCTGACTAGTTTCACCGAAAGTGTTCTATTTACTTTTTTTTTTACCGAAAATCATGATGAAGTCTGCGACTTCTCATGATCAGGAATTTAATTGCTGCAAAGAACGCAGAGATATTGAGATTACAGACGGCGGCGATGTGAACAAACATATGTGTGACCACGTCTGCACGGGGAACAGTACTGGAAACTGTAGTTGCAGGAAATCCTATAACTAACACCCCATTAACAATTTCTAGAGTTAAACTTATTTAACATGAAAATTGTAGCGCTTCCTAAGCTAGCAGCTGACTAATCCAAGAGATTAGCTAAATAAAGAGGCACTACGAATCTAATTCAAATACTTAAACATTCAATTAAGAAATCTGCTACAAAATTTATCCCAAAACTAACCCCGCTCAATATATATACACATGAACTTCTTTCAAATGATACATATATAATAGTCAATTGGTTTACAGATACAATAAACAACATAATAAACATAGCGGAAGTTAACTAATTAACGGAGTCAACACTTCTGGCTTTCGCTGCGCAACTCTGATCTGTCTCTGAAAACTGAAAGTGAGAATAATTAACATTTAACTTCTAAGAAATCATAAGATGATTAAGAAAAACAATAATGTTTTCCCAGACATTAAATAGTGACCAAGTCACTGAGATACACAAACATGAATATGGACAAGCTCTTTCTTCAAACAATGTATACTATGGTTGTGCAATTCCGAACTCGCAAATCCACACCTAATCGTAAATATGAATGTCGACAATTCCGAACTCGCAAACCGTCGACAGATATAAGCATAAAAGCTGAATTCATATAGGTATAAATGTGAAAGAGCATATCCTCACAGAAGTAAACAAACATGTATATGGACAAACTCCTTCATCGATTTACAGTTCAATCAAACCTTAACTCCCTGATTAACTTCTTAATCTCAAACATAAGACAAACCTTAATTCCAATTTCGGTTGCATGAGCTTCTACTTCACCTGAGATCGAAATATCAATCCACATCTTCGATTAAAGAAAACCCATCCTTCAATTCTCTTCTTACTCGATACTAACCAATTCCTAATTGACTTCAAAACCCTAATTTCTAATTCTCTTTGATTTATCACTTCCGAGTTAGAACCGATCCTCGACTACAATCATCACTTTCAACTACTCATGATCCTACTGCCCTTCATCCCAAACCAGATCAATAACGTCGATCTCCATCACCGGATTAAACAACAGAGAAAAGAGAAAAAAAGAAAGGAAAAGAAAAAAGAGAAGAAGATTGAGAAAGAGAAAGAGAAAGAATAAGAGAAAACTGATTTCTCTTCAATCGAATTCTGAAGATAAGACCCGCACTTGCTTTACTAATCTCAACCACAACGTGTCTGTGTTACGTCAATAGTGATTTTACATGAAATGGCGATTTTACCCTTCATACTCATCCTATGATTTCTTCTTCGTACGGTATCCGTATGACACGTGCGAGTAATCCATTTCGCATAATTTTTTGAGATCTATACGGCGGTACTAGTTTCGTATCTAGTTCGGTGTTAGTTTAATTTCTGTTCATTAACGTTCGTGGTAAAAGAATCGAGTTATTATCGGTTAAGATTGTCTCTTGACTAGTCTAATAGCGTTGACGAGATTGAGGATCGTAGCATTCTCCCCACCTTATACATTTTCGTCCTCGAAAACCAAACCATCCTTATGGTCTTCAAAAACTCCCGACCTTATAAATAACAATATCTCTCGTCTAAGCGCAAAACAATACGATAACAGAACACAAACCTATATGGCTTTCTACAACTAACATTTGTGGCTGTAGGTTCAACTATGTTGATTTTAAGTTATATCAAATATGGAAGTCTAAGTTTCTTACACTAATTTCTATCTTATAAAATACATGTCTCTAATTACAAAGGAGATTCCTACGAATTTATTTCCAAGTGAATTTATATCTATCGGTTTCCTAAAGAATAATACTAAGCTTCTATGTTCGGTCATTTCTGAATGCAGTTGCCCTGTCAAGGTTGGCCAATCCCAACAATGGCTTCCTACGAACAGAGAAAACACAACCTTCACTATTCCCCAGTGCTGGATTAACTAATTATTAATTTATTAAAATTAATTAGTCTCTAAAATATTATCGCAACTGGTGTAAGTCTGATAAACTTTACTTCGTAAAATATAATAACTGTTCACGTTATTTTAAACAATTTTGTCATCTGAATTTGTTTATTTACTTCTTTTACCAATATAAGTAATCACAATTCGATTTTACGTCAATTTATAATATTTGATAATTTTAACTTTACTGTAATATCATATATACATTTTCCAAATATTATCTATTATAAATATCCTACTAATTTAATTACTCAATTACTTTTATGAACTGTGTTATTATTCTCATTATTCTTAAGTTGATAGTCCAGTTGGTACACTAAACCTTAATCTTCTAAATATAATTTTACAGTCACGTAAGGATTGATATAACAAATTTTTATTTATTCATCTCGAATCCGTATACTATATCTTGTTAAAGATTGGCGTTCGTAATTTAATATGATTTAAATTTAAGACTGCGTAAAATTAAATTATGTCTTAATAGTCTTTAGATTTTCCTATCAAAGTGAAGTATCTTATTAATATACGAATTTATTTTCTTTTAATTCTAATATTACACTAAGCGTCAGAGTTCTATTATTACTATTGTATATTTGTTCCATTTTAAGAATTACTGGATCATTTGCTAGACTAAAGATAATTTTGGTACATTTTTGTTTCCATCCTTTTACGTCCCTAACAAGTGTCATATTAACCGTCTAGTTAAAACGCAAAACATCTATTCCTAGTTTGTCATTAGTTTAATTTACAAAACTTAATTGCAGATAAGCGTTACCAATTTTTTTCCATAAATATTTAATCATAATTATATATATTTTTTTTCTTCGTTATATATCCTTTTTGAAATTTTAATTAAGTTTAATATGGTACTAACTGGTAAACGCTAACATTACCCTATTAAAACTACTGTTACTATTATTATCATCTATAATTACTATATTAATATTTTTATTATTAACATCAGTGGTCGAACTATTATTCCAACTACTTTCCCAAATGTTATTGAGTCCCAAAAATATTATTAACATTTATGTGATTGTAAATTATTGACCCTACGTATAAGTCAAGGTGCTTAATAAGTCTATAATTCTAATCTCACTATTTATTTATTTATTTATTTATTTTTAATATTGGATTGTCTACGTGTTTATACTTTTTAGATTAATTATTCTCAAATCCTTATTAGCTAAAGTTATTGGTGTACCCTACAATTTTTACTTCATTACAAACAAACAAATCAATCAATCAAATAATTATTTTAATTGTAGATAGTTTTTATTGATTAAGATTTATCTCACAACCCAACCCAGTTCTAAACTAATCTAGTAAACTAACTGGCACTGGCTATTCCTATTGTCACCCATATAAAATCTAATAGTGAGCTCTGATACCAACAATTAGCGCCCCCTAAGCTAGCAGCTGACTAATCCAAGAGATTAGCTAAATAAAGAGGTACTACGAATCTAATTCAAATACTTAAACATTCAATTAAGAAATCTGCTACAAAATTTATCCCAAAACTAACCCCGCTCAAAATATATATACATGAACTTCTCTCAAATGATACATATATAATAGTCAATTGGTTTACAAATACAATAAACAACATAATAAACATAGCGGAAGTTAACTAATTAATGGAGTCAACAGTTGTGGCTTTCGCTGCGCAACTCTGATCTGTCTCTGAAAACTGAAAGTGAGAATAATTAACATTTAACTTCTAATTAAACATAAGAAAGATTAAGAAAAACAATAATGTTTTCCCATACATTAAATAGTGACCAAGTCACTGAGATACACAAACATGAATATGGACAAGCTCTTTCTTCAAACAATGTATACTATGGTTGTGCAATTCCGAACTCGCAAATCCACACCTAATCGTAAATATGAATGTCGACAATTCCGAACTCGCTAACCGTCGACAGATATAAGCATAAAAGCTGAATTCATATAGATATAAATGTGAAAGGGCATATCCTCACAGAAGTAAACAAACATGTATATGGACAAACTCCTTCTTCGATTTACAGTTCAATCAAACCTTAACTCCCTGATTAACTTCTTAATCTCAAACATAAGACAAACCTTAATTCCAATTTCGGTTGCATGAGCTTCTACTTCACCTGAGATCGAAATATCAATCCACATCTTCGATTAAAACAAACCCATCCTTCAATTCTCTTCTTACCCGATACTAACCAATTCCTAATTGACTTCAAAACCCTAATTTCTAATTCTCTTTGATTTATCACTTCCGAGTTAGAACCGATCCTCGAACTACAATCATCGCTTTGAACTACTCATGATCCTACTGCCCTTCATCCCGAACCAGATCAATGACGTCGATCTCCATCACCGGATTAAACAGCAGAGAAAAGAGAAGAAACAAAGGAAAAGAGAAAAGAGAAGAAGAAAGAGAAAGAATAAGAGAAAACTGATTTCTCTTCAATCGGCTTCTGAAGATAAGACCCACTAAGACACGCACTTGCTTTGATAATCTCAAGCACAACGTGTCTGTGTTACGTCAATAGTGATTTTCCATGAAATGATGATTTTACCCTTCATACTCATCCTATGATTTCTTCTTCGTACGGTATCCGTATGACACGTGCGAGTAATCCATTTCGCATAATTTTTCGAGATCTATACGGCGGTACTAGTTTCGTATCTAGTTCGGTGTTAGTTTAATTTCTGTTTATTAACGTTCGTGGTAATTTAATCGAGTTATTATGGGTTAAGACTGTCTCTTGACATGTCTAATAGCGTTGACGAGATTGAGGATCGTTACAAAATGAAGATAAAAATGATGGAAATATAAAATAAGACAAAATATTTAAATGGTTCGATCAATATGATCTACATCCACGGGGTTAGAGTTCACTATGATTGTTGAAATTACATTTGGATTACATTGAGACTCCATTAATGAGTATTTTGAGCTCTAGGTTGGTGAAGGAAGAAGAAGGAGATAATAATAATACAAATTCTGTTTTCCCTCTCTACAAATGTGTCCTCCTCTAAAGTGTGTCCCCCTTTCTTGATCATACTTTCTCTCTCATACCTTTCTCTTTATATAGGTGTTTACATAGTGGTTTACAGCTAAGATGTAGTGGGATACATCTAATATTCCCCGTATTTTCGGATCCCTTGCTACGTTCTCGCACTCTAAGGAAATGAATGAATCTCGCAGACTAACAAATGTATTTGTGCGACATTCTGCCCCTACATTTTGCCTCTCTTGAATATTGCTTGAAAAGCGATCTTGAAGAAAAAATCCACCTTGTTGTAGTTGTTGGAGCGGGATGCGTGATGTTGGAGTAGTCTTTGATCTTTGTTGATGAAGTAACTACGCGAAAGAATACTTTTCTTGAAAAATACGTATTTGCCTCTATTCTTTTGTGAAGTTCTGAAGCATGTGAAGTATCATTTCTTGAAGTATGCGAAGGATGAAGTATCCTTGAAGAAGTATAAGAAGTACTTATCCTCGAAACATAAGAAGTATCCGTCTTTGCATGCGAATAAGAAGTATTGCGAACTAATCATGCTAAACTATTGCTTCATGTTCTCTGCCTCATGCTATGCTGTAATGCAAATAAAAATGTAGATTAGTATTTAACATTTCTTTTTTCAAAAATTTTCATTTATGTGTAAGTTCAAATCATTTTTGTTTGTTTTGATTTCCTTTGAATGACTTGTTTCGTCTCATTTGATAAATATCTTCCATGGAAATGATCCTAATGAAATCTTATGCAGCCTTTGTAAAGGTCTTACTTTCCTGTCTGTGAGGTCTTATTTTACCCCCTACTTCTCTCCATGTTAAATACCATATCATTTGAAGCAAATAAAATATTCAAGAAAAATCTTAAATTTTTTATGTATGCGATATTTTCTCAAATCTTTGTAATTGTGAAATCTCTATAATTGTGCGATTGTATCGCGTTTTGTAAACCAAATCAAAAATCTTTTTATTTGTTGTAAGTAAAATGTTCAAGGAAAGTGGTACTTAGCTTTTATGCGAGTTGATGTTATTGTTGTCAAAGAAGTGAATAAATGCCTTGAAATGTATGAATGTCGCTCAGCAAAAAGGAGTGTGAGAAGTGAGACTTGAACCCTTGACTTGCCTCTTCCATTTTCTCGCACCATACCAACTGTGCTAAGGCCCTTGTGCGAAGTTATCAAAGACTGTGCGAAGTAATCAAAGACCAACTGTGCGAGAGGCAATTCTGTATAAATTTCGCATAACAAAAACAAATGTGCGAGAGGCAAGAATTGATCCAATGACCTGCTCCTTGCGAAGTACCGCACTGACCAACTGTGCTGATTCTCTTCTGTGCCAAATTTCTGTGCGAACTAATCAAAGATCGTGCGAACTAATCAAAGATCGTGCGAACTAATCAAAGACCAAGTGTGCGAACCTGCTCATGCGAACAAATAGACCAAGTGTGCGAACCATGCTAACCCTCTGCGAAGTAATCAAAGACCAACTGCTCCTCTACTCTGTGAGATAACTGTGCGAAGATGAAAAAATATGTGTGTGTTGGGATTCGATCACGTGACCATGAACGGACATGCTGCTGCCTTAACCAACTGTTCAAGCACTTCTATGCGAAGTAAACACTTAATGTTTTTATGTTGTTATTTTATTCTCCCTTGGAGATGAGAAGAAAATGAAAAATATGTATGTGCACGAATTCAAACCCGTGACTTATTGCTTGTTCGCTCAACCTTGAACCATCTGTGCGAGTTTCTGTTTGTGATAGAAACCACAACGTCTGCCTCTTATCTTTATCTTCGCATTCCTTTGTTTCCTTCAAAGGTTTGCCTCTTATTTTTTCTCCTGAACATGAAAATCTTCAATTGGAACTTTCATTTTCTCCCTGAAACTTTGGTTTTTTCTTCTGAATTTTGTAGATCTGGTTAGATTTATTGCAGGTAGGATAAAATCCTTTATTCCTCCCTGTTTCTAGCGCCAAAATATAGTTGCAGGAAATCCGACAACTAACACCCCATTAACGATTTCTAGATCTAAACTTATTTAACATGAAAATGAAGATAAAAATGATGGAAATGTAAAATAAGACACAAGATTTACGTGGTTCGATCAAACTGATCTGCATTCACGGGGTTAGGGTTCACTATGATTGTTGAAATTACATTTGGATTACATTGAGACTCCATTAATGAGTATTTGGAGCTCTAGGTTGGTGAAGGAAGAATAAGGAGATAATAATAATACAAATTATGTTTTCTCTCTCTACAAATGTGTCCTCTCCCTCCTAATAATACTTTCTCTTTATATACGTGTTTACATAGTAGATGACAACTAAGATGTAGTGGAGTACAGCCAGGGGCGTAGCTAGAGTAGTGCAAGGGAGTGCACTTGCACCCCCTGCCCAGCTAGCTCCAAACCCTTTTTAGGCCCAATTTAAGATATGCTGCTATACGCAAGCCTAATTTTTGCTATTTTACACCCCCTAAAAAAGATTTTGTATCCCAAAAAAGGTTTTTGCACCCCTAACTTGTAAACTCCGGCTCCGCCTCTGAGTACAGCTAATATGTCTCGCGCCCATGCTACGTTCTCGCACGTTAAGAAAATAAATGAATTTCGCACACTAACAAATATGTTATGCGATATTTGGACCTACAATATATAAACTGGATCATCTAACACACCGTTAGGATAGTAAAACAAACTAAACCATTGCAGGAACCAACGCCAACATCTTTGTAATTTTCATATGAATGGCTATGGTGCCTGTTTTCGATCTGAGGATGATAGAATTCTTCTAGGAGGTCGGCATTAGTGTGAAATTAGGATTTTCTTTGTTGTTTAGCCCGATCGCAAATATCATACCTTCCTGAATATAATTGAAGAAATCACGCCAACTTTTGCATACTTGCTTGCATTGTAAGGCAGACTCAACTGGTGCGCGAGAAAGTATTTCATAAGTTACTTCATCAGGATAATTATCCAAATTCATGGGATTAATTCTCATCTTCCTAGGTTTTTCTTATTATAAGCAAATATACGAATAATAAACAAGTATATATATATATATAACTTGTTGAGATCCCTTTCCATGAAGGAATCGGATGCAGAGAACTTTCTTTTTTTTTTTCAAGTGATGGAGGGATTTCCTTTACTAGTAAAACCTGCCTTTATGATTGGACATTTGCCATGCGATCGTCAGTCAGTTCGTTGACATGAGACATAAATGGGCTCAAGGCCTATAATTCGCCTAGAGGTTCAAATTCACATTTTTGACTTGTATCTTTTGATTCAAAATTTCGTAAGCGATCAAAATCAATTCCATGGCTCAAACTTTACAGGGTGACTTAAAATCTGTCAATGTAAGACCAAACTAAAATTGAATAAAACTCAATAACTGATCATGTTTCGTGCGTATAAGAACATACGTATCCGGAAAAAGATTAAAATGAAAACCATAGGGATATCGAAATAGCGCTTTAAATGGCACCACTAAAACTGACCGAACTATATATTTGAACCAGCCTCCATATTGGCACCAAATAAACACAAGGATATACAAAGAAATGGGCTAAAGTATTGTTATCCGGAAGTACTACTCTTGCGGGGCGCCTTCTGACAAGACATGGCTCATCAGACTCTTCTTTACTCCCATCCCATTCTTGTACAACACAGTTGTTATTTTTTCTTTTCTTTTTAATCGATCAAAGAAAATAAATTAAAATGCACACAAACCGTGTGCGGGCTAATACAGCTGACATAGAGCTAAAACCACCAAAACAAAAATAAAGCTAAAGCAAAGAAACTTGTAAGAACACAAAGAGTGTCAATAAAAGAACACATAGCTTGTAAAACAAGAATCAAAGAGCAACTCGCGAACTGTAATGAGGACTGCTGCCTATTGTCAGTTAGCAGACTCGTCAATATCTTCTATAATACTTGGTGAGGACTGCTGCCTATTGTCACTAGAGTTTTCAATGAAACTCTAGTGCTCAGGTGAGGAGTTGCGCTAAAATACTTCCAACCCAAATAAAAAGAATCCCAGATAACTAATTTTGTTTCTGTAGTTTCCGGATCAAAGTAGTAAAGATCCGACTTGTTGTACCAAAATAGGACTTTCTTCTTCTCGGTCACAAGGAATGGGTCATAATCCTCCTTGAAGGTAGTGAACTTTTTTTTTTTTTTTTTTTTTTTTTTTTTTGTGTTTTCAACTCAATCTCCAAACTCCAATATCCATCGTAACTTGATTCCATATTCAAGTTATACGAATAACTAGTGTTGTAATATTACCATATGTCAACAAACTTAAATTCTACCCTATGATGAACAACAGAAGCACACCCTCTCAATATTTTGAGCATTGTCAAGTGTGTATAACAAGCTAAGTTTTCGATCTAACGGTTGAGAAATATTAGCTTGAATCTAAATAAGGTTTTCATCTAATGGTGGATATTGATTGCTTTGTTACCAAGGCAAAACTCCGATTTGAAAGACTATATAAAGGAGACATCTATTTTTGTGAAAAACTATTCCCCACACCTTATGTGTGATACTAGTTTGCGTGCTAGAGTCGTTTCTCCTTTAACCTTTAGTTTTCTTCTTCTAAAACCAGGTTAACGACTTAAAGACTTCATTGGGATTGTGAAGCCAGACCGATACTACTTTTATCGTAGTTGTGTGATCTGATCTTGCATCTTCTATCGTACGAGTACAATCAGATTGATTGGCTTGAGATTGATATCTCTGATAGGCAAGATATAAAAAGTAGTCACAAACATCTTCATCTCATTTTTTATGATTCCACAACATCTTGTTTCGCTATCATACGATTAAGATTGTTGTGAGGTGATTGATAACTCTAGACTGTTCTTCGGGAATATAAGACCGGATTATCAATTGATTCCTGTTCACCTTGATTATTATCAAAAGACGGAACAAAACCTTTAGGGTTTATCTGTGGGAGACAGATTGATCCTTTGATAGACTTGTCTGTGTGAAACATATTTTTTTATTGTCAAAGCCTGCGATTTTGGGTCGTAGCAACTCTTAGTTGTGGGTGAGATCAGCTAAGGGAATCAAGTGCACAGTATCCTGCTGGGATCAGAGGCATAGGGAGTACAACTGTACCTTGGGTCGGTGGGAGACTGATAGGGGTTCAACTACAGTCCAGTCCGAAGTTAGCTTGGAGTAGGCTAGTGTCTGTAGCGTCTTAATACAATGTGTGTTCAATCTGGACTAGGTCCCGGGGTTTTTCTACATTTGCGGTTTCCTCGTTAACAAAATTTCTGGTATATGTGTTATTTCTATTTCCGCATTATATTGTTGTATCTTTATAATTGAAATAATACATGTTGTACGTTATATCATCAATTAGAGTAATCCAACCTTTGGTTGTTGATTGTCATTGATTGATCCTTGGATATTGGTCTTTGGTACCATCCAAGTTATTCCTTGTGTTTGATTAAGGACTCGCTGATTTCCATTAGATCGAGTAAATAAAAACAAGAGAGAGATATTAACTCCTTGAGATACTTATACTTAGATTGAGTCTAACTGTCTAGTTGATTCCCTAGAAAGTATTTCGAAGTTAGTCCATACAGATTGCTAAGCAACATATTGGGTGGTGTTGTTAGACCCTCGCTTTTTCAGATATCATGTAATAATACTATGACACTGTATAACAATGATCAAGAACTATGTTTTCTCCTTGTTATAGCTACGGATCTTCAACAACGGTAATGCTGAACTTACAACCTTTGGGATCATTGAAGTACTTGGAAGTGACGAAGATTTCGAGTAATGTTGAAGATTAGGCATGTGGAATAGGAGCTACTAAAGTTTCATTATCTTTTTTTTTATTCCATATGCATTGATAGTTTTGTCATTAAAATTGAAGAAGGGGGAGATTGTTAGAGCATTGCTCGGTCGAACTCGCATGCGTTGCTATCTCAAGCATGTTTGTCAATGTTAGTGATCAAAATTATAAGTCTTGATTTCTGGTCTACTATAGCTAAGTCTCGGACTAGGATAGAAAGTGTAGTTGAGCTCAAGAACTCCATGGCGATTCACCATACAAGACGAAGAACTACTCAAGGAACCGGTGGAACTTCATCAACTAAAAGGTATGTGGAGACTTGAACTTATCTATCACTCAAAAGCCTATCTACTCTATCTCCTACTCTTTGAGACAAAAGTCATTTTCTATATATAGACTTTGATTATACACATTTGGTATTTAGAGAGCCAAGTATACCTCGCCTATCTGTATCTCTAAATATGTGTTGGGAAGATTTTCGCTTCAACCGAGTTTATCTTTACCTAGTGACGAAAGTCATGATATGTTTCAATCACTTTGAAAATTGCTTTGACGAGAAATGGTGTAACAAATTATAACATACTCTAAGAATGTTTCAATGATTGAAATGAGAGTTTAGATTATATAACCAATGGTGGACATGAGCATTGTTTTGGAAACACATTTATGTACAAGGCCTATTCCTTGAACCAAAGTTTGCGAACTTTTTTGATCAAGAAAAACGGAATGTGGTGTGAGCCAAGTCCGCGAACCGAAGGAAGTTTCGTCCGAGAATTTCTGCTGGAGTTTGTGAACTCCTTCCGTGAACTAAAGTCCGCGAACCCAGTCCGCGAACTTGAGTAGGTTATATCTAAAGATGATAAATGTGAACTGATACTTATAAAGACTAAGGAATGCAGTATGCAAACCATGGCTATAAAGTTCATGAATCGATTCAAGTGAATCACGTTATCTTTGCTTCAACTGTGTCTTGTATAGTACATGTGATTTCCTTGCAGTTGAACAACTCTCTAACTAGTTCGTTTGAAGTCATTTGAACTAGTTATGGTGAAGAAGAACACGGTTGATATAAAATGCTCATATGGTTAACCATTTGGTTAACTATTGTTGAACCAACAAGTGAATATGTTTGGGTACGGTTAACAAACCTAGAAATGTGCATTTCAATTGTGTGTAACAAGCTAAGTTTTCGATCTAACGGTTGAAAGATATTAGCTTGAATCTAAATCAGGTTTTCATCTAACGGTGAATATTGAATGTTTGTTACTAAGCTAACATTGATTGCAAACCATGATTTGAAAGACTATATAAAGGATACATCTAGCATTGTGCAAAACTAATCCCCACACCTTACGTATGATACTAGTTTGCGTGATAGAGTTGATTCTCCTTTAACCTTTGGTTTTCTTCTTCTAAAACCAGGTTAACGACTTAAATACTTCATTGAGATTGTGAAGCCAGACCGATGTTACTTTTATCGTAGTTGTGTGATTGATCTTGCATCTTCTATCGTACGAGTACAATCAGATTGATTATCTTGAGATTAATATCTCCGATAGGCAAGATATAAAAAGTAATCACAAACATCTTCGTCTCATTGTTTGTGATTCCACAACATCTTGTTTCACTACCATACGATTAAGATTGTTGTGAGGTGATTGATAACTCTAGGCTGTTCTTCGGGAATATAAGACCGGATTATCAATTGGTTCCTTTTCACCTTGATTATTATCAAAAAACGGAACAAAAACCTTCAGGGTTTATCTGTGGGAGACAGATTGATCCTTTGATAGACTTGTCTGTGTGAGACAGATTTGTTTATTATCAAGTCTTCGACTTTAGGTCGTAGCAACTCTTAGTTGTGGGTGAGATAATCTAAGGGAATCAAGTGCGCAGTATCATGCTGGGATCAGAGGCGTAGGGAGTACAACTGTACCTTGGATCAGTGGGAGACTGATTGGGGTTCAACTACAGTCCAGTCCGAAGTTAGCTTGGAGTAGGCTAGTGTCTGTAGCATCTTAATACAGTGTGTGTTCAATCTGGACTAGATCCTTGGATATTGGTCTTTGGTCTCATCCAAGTTATTCCTTGTGTTCGATTAGAACTCGCAGTTCCTGCTTGAGTAAATCAAATCAAGAGAGAGATATAAACTCGTTGATATACTTTTAATTGATTGTGAAAAGGCGAGGGTACCCAAATATACCTCAAGATAAAACTTTTCCTACCTATAAGTCCTTTCTCCGAAAGTGATTGTCTATGGACTGAGTCGAGACAATACAACTAATCGGTTCACACTTCGTTTGATCGTCTATGGATACGAGATCGAGACAATACAACAACGAAGTATGTTTACTTGATATAAAGGTTCAGACTTAACCAAAAACAATAGGATTGCTTATCAAGTAAATAGGAATTAATGTTTGTGTAATTTACTTTAATTATAATAAAACAATTATAATGTGTAAAACAAAAGTAAATGACACAACAAGATTTTGTTAACGAGGAAACCGCAAATGCAGAAAAACCCCAGGACCTAGTCCAGAATTGAATACTCTCAGGATTAAGCAGCTACACAAAATTACACCTGACTTCGTATAGTTGAGACCAAGTACCTAACTCTATAACATGCCTAGTTCCGTCTGTATTCCCGCGCCTTCAACTTGTGAATAAGTCACTTACTTGGAACAATCCTTTTGTTTCGTATTCCAAACAATAAAGGAACAAGAAATATGTTTGCTATCAACTCTATTCAATTAAGTGATATGAGTCGGACAAAGGCTCTTCCGTTTATCTCAACATAAACTCCTTCGTCGGGTCTAGATCTATCTTATGTTCAATCACCCAAAGGTAATCTGTTAAGATTAATCCAACAACACCTTTAATCCGAAGAATCGTGTTGGTGCCGATCTACTCAATTGATCAACCCAATCTACCACATGGATAAACCGATTATTAATTAGATCCTCTTTTCCAAAACAAGTATTGTGCACACCAAAGATTATAAAACCCAAGTCAGATCTTCAATATCTTCTTTGTCTTCAAATCTTCTTAAATCTTCAATAAACACCTGCATACAATCACTTGAATCTCTTGTGATCAATCACGCACAGAACAGAGTCTGTTAACAATGGATTATCACAAGATCGTCTTTAGAACTAACAACAGTCTAAAGATCCCTGTCGAAACTCTGAACTAGTTTGAGTGAATCTTATATCAGAAGAGAAGATTCTCAAGAATAAACAAACTAGGTGCAATCAGATTTCAACCACCGTTAGTCAATCAAATCAATCGAAAACAAAAATAAACCGCAATTATCTAGTTTCCCACCAACGGGTCGTGCTAGAGATTCTCAATCCCAAAGAAGACTTTAAAACGAGCGGCCGTAAGAGATTTCACCTAATTAGATTACTCTCCTCTCCAGTAGGCGGCTACACCAGTAACAAAGACAAAAGAGGAAGTCTGTTGTTACGAAGGATTAGTTTGCTAGAAAGGAAAACTTCGTGTATTTATAGACAAGGAAGTTTGGACACCAAGGAATTTCCAAAACCGAAAATATTCTCAAGATATTCATAAATGCACAAATTCGGTTTTCATAATTCCTGAAAATGCTTTGTCCAAAAATAATAATCGAAAACTCTCGGAAAATCTAATTAGTAAATGCACATTACTAATTCCATAATTTCCCTACAAAGTTAAATTAATAGCCTTAATTAAAAGATTCTTAACTTACTTATGTTTCGATCCTGGGATTCTCTTCCCTTAGCCTTTAAGGAATATCTTTGAACAATCATAGAAATAAACATTCACAACACGTGTTTAAAGTGTGTTGACATCTTTACCTTGTAAGTTCTCTTTCACACTTACAACCTTGAAACCGATTTGCCACACTTCCAAACAAGTTTAGAATTGGTTCATCTGACTTTCAAGAACTATGTGATTGATCAAACCAATATCCAATCACAATCATGGGTTTACGGTTCTACCAAAACAAGTTTCGGTTCTACCTCCATGTGAGTACTACGCATAGTCATACTAGCTTCCCAAAGATTCGGTTGACTAGGTACTAGGATCGGTTCCCCACATATATATGGTATTAAACTCATATGTGTTGCACATGTCCATAGGATCGGTTCCCTTTTCTGCGATAAACCTTGCTCCACTCCATAAAAGTATCGGTTCCCTATTGCACTGCACCCTTAGGTTCGGTTCCCTTTCCCTCACTAGGATCGGTTCCCTACCCACAACAAGGATCGACTCCCTTTCCCCAACAAGGATCGGTTCCCTTTCCCCAAGGCACATACAATCCGATCATACCAGGTGATTACTTAAGATTGGTTTTACTAATAAAAATTATATCAATATAAAAGTCAGGACTTTCTGAATAGTTCTACCAAGAACACAACAAGTTGTGAGCGGTTATACTCTATCATACATATTGGTTGTTCATAAGATATGCAATGAATAACAAAACCAATACCTCCCGATAATTTCCTTTTCTGTCCACAAACAAGTTTATGAACTTACTTCCTTAGAACACATGTAAACATTGTTCCATAAGATGAAATCCTCACCTTATACCCATACATAATCACAATAGCATTCAAATGATTATGTTGATGTCTTATCTACAAAGTTTAATGGTTAAGCAATAAACCTCGTATTGTATTCCTTAATACTATGTCTATCTAGAGTTCAAACATGCTTCGCAGTTATGTTTTCAATATGCACGACTTGAAAGATATGTTAGGAAATGAAACGATTCAAGTCAAATATCACTAACCTCAAGTGGAAGGATGATTGTTGTCGTTGTAGCTCCTTGCTTCTTTACATCTTCAAGACTTCGCAATACTTGTAATGTCTCATATCCTAATACTTTCAAGATAACCTATACAAAGTTTAACTCTAGTACATAATCAGGCGACTCTTAACATGAGTTTTGATTCACTAAAATATGACAACCAAACTTGACATACCAACGCTTGGTGGGTTTAACCGAGCAATCCTCTAACAGATTGAGTCTTGTTGATTCTCCTAAAAGTGTATTCGAGTTTGTCCATACAGATTTCTAAACAAAATATTGGGTGGTGTTGTTAGACCCCTGCTTTTTCACACAGAACTCCCTGTATCTACCAGGATGCGGTGTACACGAAACATCCTTATCCAGGATGATATGATGATATCATCATTGTGGGGAGCGTAAACGCCTCTCATGTCTGCTTCTGTGAACTCGATCTTTGTGCACCCAAGCTCCAAAATTTCTTCTCCATCTTCACTGGAGAAATCAATGTGATGTACCACTATTTTAACTTCCTGAGCTTTTTTCTGGTCTCGTCTTCATATGCTCGCCTGGTCATAGAATGGATTCTGGCGTGACTGACGTTTATCACATATGTTGTGCTTAGTTGCCTAGGCCCCTTTCCAAAATCTTTTTTCACGTACTCTTGCAGCTTTCCAGAGTCGATCATTCGCTGGACTTCAATATGTAGGGTTCGACAATTCTCGGTCTTGTGACCAATGTCTTTATGATAATTGCAGTACTTGCTTTTGTCTCGTTTATCATGTGTCTCTGCTGGCAGTGGTCGAGGGGGACTCAAGTCTTTGCCGATTATGTCATACAATTCTGTCAGCCGCATATTTAATGGTGTCTGCTTCATATCGTGATATTTACGATTTCCTGAATCTGCCCGTTCCCCATTAGTTTTCTCTCGAACTTCTCCTCGATCATCCTGTCCACCAGAACGGTTCTTTGACCTGTCCTTCTTTCCGTCATTTGGATGATTGGATGATCTATTTACATCTCTTGTTTCTCGAGATTTCAAATCATCCTCAACTCGAGTGTATTCTTCTGCACGATCATACAGCTCTTCCAGAGTCTTTGGTGGTCTCTTGACCAAGGAAACGTATATATCTCTTTGATCATACTGGTATGACTTCTTGTAAGCAGCGATGGTGACTCTATCTTTGGCACCATCCATTTCGGACAACTTTGGTTTGAAGCGTCGAGTAAACTGTCTAATACTTTCCTCTTTCTGAATAATCAAAAGGAACAACGAATAACATCCTTTTCTATCGCGTCTGTTGTGCTTGTACTGAGAACGGAACTTTTCAATCAGCTTGTGGTAAGTCCCGATTGACTACGACCGAAGTTGATTGAACCAAGTAATCGCTCCTCCAGTTAGTGATTGTGGAAACATCTTGCACATTAATTCGTCGCTATACTGCCAAAGAGTCATGGCATTTTCATAATGTAAAACATGCTGATCTAGATCATCTGTTTTATCATCGAACTCCGGAATCTTGGAGACTAGGAAATTCACTTTAGGCCGGAATTCTATGATATTCCGTTTGAATGAAGCTCCCGCGGATCGGCGTAGACTGTCTATCCTTTCCTGTCTTGAACGTTTCTTTGACACTACTTTCTTGATCATCCTGCGAAGACGCGCATTTGTTATTGCATCAATATCGCCATCAGACGAACTGTCTTCCTGCTCATAGTCATCATCCTCTGGGATATAATTTTAAATCTTATTATTTTTCTTCGAGGACTAGTAGATCCATTTCTGCTCCTGCCATGCTCCGAACGAGCATAATCATCATGCGAAAATTCATCGTATCGATCTCGGATCTCCTCTTCGTCATTCCTGGGACGTTTTGAGCCGGTGGTGGTCCTGGCAGTACTATGTTGAGTCATTGTTGGTCGTGCTCGGGTGCCTGCTCGCCAGGCTCGTCCACGCCTTCGTCTTGGTAGATCCCCAGTAGCCACCTGACCGTCTCGTAACAGAGTTTTTTCTGGTTCCATATTGATTACTTCTCTAGGTCGCATAGGCCCTTGCGGTAACACGTCTCCCAAGTGGCTTCCAGACTGAGCGACCCTTCCGTTTATGATTAAATACGATCAGTCAATCTTGACAATTCAGATTAATAGTCTTTGATCGAGGCTGGCTCACACTCTCTAGTCTTAGGAGAGAGTTTTCCTTCTCCACCTCAATCAGCTGCTGGCGCAACACATCCTCCTCCGTACTAGGAGTCGCAGTTCGTTCATCTCGCACACTGGGTCGATCCCCATACCATCTCGACGGGCTACCAAATACCAGTTCTCTGTTTACCCGAGCTCGCGGGTTTCCTGCACCAGGTGCAGGGTCAACATCCATCCCATCATTCTCGACCAATGGTTGTTTTTTGCTTCTCCGATTATTCAGATATGGAGTTCTGTCATGCAACTGATCTCTTCTGTTTGTAGTAGGAACAACCGGTGCAGATTGAACCTCGTCTGGTTCAGTCACTGTGCGTCGCGGATTGGAAGCAGAAACGATCCTTCGTGGTGTTAGCCTTACTTTTGCCATTAACTTGATCCGGGAAAAACACGATTTCTTTTCTCGAATCCCCTTGTAGCGGTGCCAATGTTTGTTCCATAAAATATTTTTATAGACCAAACGTGATTCTGATGCTTGATGTTGATGAAGACCGATATACTAACTTTTTCTCCACGTAATAGTGTTGAGGGGGGTACCTGCAAAAAACCCTCCGATGCTTAAGTTAGCTAGAGTTTTTCACATGAGTTTATATAGAGAAGATTGCGTAGCTTTTAGGGTTGAGAACCACCCTATTTATATGTTTCAGATTAGGGTTTTACACTAATTTCGAGATAAACATAACTTGGCCTCCAAGCCTGCTGGAACATTCCAGAATATTCCCCATATGACTTTCTCAACAATCCTTCCGGATATTTTCAGAAACTTCCTTTAGGGTTATGGAATTAATCTAAGCAAAAGGATACAGAAGACCAAGCCCAGGAAGTAGTTGAATTGGCTAAGTCCACACTGTGGGGTGAGAATATCACTAGGACAAACTACATAGGGATGAAACATCCAACATGGTTGGCTCAGCTTTCGCTGGCGAGTTGTCTCGGCTGAGCCGAGTTGGTTTGGCTCGGTGGGGCATAAACATCATGCAGTTTAACAGTTCTGGGGCGGAATAATCCAGGAAGCACCAAAATAAGTTACGCCGAGAAACACCAGAGGATGTTCACTGCTGGGGTGTAAACATTCGTAAGTGTAATGTAGTGGGGTGCAAACATCCGGGGAGCACCCAAGCTAAATTACCACATGAAACATAGAAACCCTATCTCTGCTGCCGGACGTAACTTGGTCCAGCCCCCGGTCACCACCGTCGTCAGTGGCCGCCGCCAGTCGTCTCCGTCGGGTATGGCCGCCGGCAAACTACTGATGCACCGTTGTCGGAGATGAAGAACGTTGCCGGAGAAGATGACCGCGCTGACTATTGCTGTTGAATCGTGATGCTGACGTATTGATGACGCACACAACGGAATACTCCGACGCTTTTGACGATAACGATATCTTTTTTGGTATGTACCGACGGAATATTCGTTTGGGACGGAAAATGCTGACGTCGTTATCTCATGCTGACATCATGATTATGTCACCCTTTGTTGATGTTATGCTGACGTCACCTGCTGCTGATGCAGTGTTGATGTCACCTGTTGCTGATGTAGTGCAGACGTCGCCTGCTGCTGATGTCTTCTTCTTGCCTTAACTTGGACATTTGCACATGAACTTCCATGTATAGTGTCTGTGAGGTCTAGTTAACCATACTTGGCTTAATTAGAAAAGCATGTTAGGCCCAATGAACCATACTTGACTAAAAAGAGGAGCTTTCTAGGCCTAAATAAGCCAATTCTTGATGTAAAATATTAGGGTACAAACACCTTTCTCTGTAAAGGTGCATAGTTTGTCATGGACTAAACGTTCATGGGGATTCTTACTTTACATAGGTAGCATTATTTATGCTTGTTTGAGCTGGGAATATACCTGCGTATTGGATGATGGAATTTGGGCCAATCACCAAGTGGCTGGTGGTTGGCATGCTCCCTTCCACTGCGTAGGTAGGAGTTCCAACCCTGTAATTGTTGAAATCCACTCCAATTTAAAGAGTTTGGATGTAGTTCAGAGACCACTAATCTAGGCATCAAAAATAAAATAAAATGGAGTTTTGCTTTACTGCTTGTTTCCTTCCTTCGATATTTATTATAATTCCATTTATCGAGCAAAAAACAAAACGATTGAAAACCAATATTTTCCCATTTGAGTTAAGATAGAAAGTATCATTACTTAATGTAAGTGTGATACGATAGAAGTGCTATTTCGTACTATAAGTGGGTTTCGCTACAATGAGATTTAATGTATTAACACTTGAGTGCAAATGCTTCGTAGGCATAAAGGAACCACAAGTAGAGAACTTACTTCAGCTTGCTTGTGACAGGTCATCTTCAAAGAAAAATCATGAGCAACCGTCCCCCTTTGACATGTGTAACCAAGCAAATGTTAACTATGTGGCATGATTTATAAGGGCTGATACCAGTTCTATTAGGGGTTGATACCAGTCCATCGATCCAATAGTCAGGATCGCCAGAATTTTTTCGTTATATATGGACTGATATCAGCCCTTAGTAGAGCTGGTATCATCCTATGCTATGTGGACCGTTGTCTTAACCAAATGTTACTTCAAGGAAACAACCAAAAGATCCAAAACGAAAATAAAATTAATGTAAAAACGAACTGAGGTTATATATTTAGTGAAAAGGCATATCTATATGAAACCCCAGCGTGGATGCATATATTTCTTCGCAGCTGGGTTGGCTTGATGTATCTATAGTTTGAGCTAAATTATAGATGGCTTTGAAGAGATGTAAATCAATTAAAACCAAATCCATGTAACTTTAGGGTTCAAATTTTAAGACGTTTGCCTATATATCTAAAAATCAGTCAAACAAATAGTGTATCTCATTGAGTTTATAGATGTAAATTTGTGTTACATTTAAGTTAATCAAGTGCTTATAAATGAATCCGCAGGAGGACAACATGAAAAAGCAACAAAACCTCTAACTTTCTATTAGCCCTTCTATTAATTCCATAAAATTCACTTTTTCATTAATAATAGAATGAATTTCCCATGGACATAGTCATTCATATTTTTTTAGAAATCTATTATAGGTGCTCCAAATTTTGGTTTTTAGGAGCTCACAAGATGATAAAATAGAGAATCATGAAAGAGTAATCAACAAAACCCCTTAACCTATTAATTTTGTTAATGGTAATATTCTTCATTAGTTAGTACTAATAATTATATTAACTAATTTTTTAAGGTTAGGGTTTGAAAATCAAAATCAAAATCTATTTTATTTTAATTTTTAATTTAACATACGGTTGGGAATCTTCAACTTTCCCAACCGTAACTTCCATATCTCAACCATAAAAAAAAATACCAGGTTAAAATAAGGTTGGGAGTTTATATTTTCCCAACCGTAACTATCATTTACGTTTGGAACTCCCAAAACCGTAATAAAAACTCATGTTAAAATCCAGTTGGGAATTCATATATTCTCAATCGTATAGTTGAATTATGGTTGGAAAAACCAATATTTCCCAGCCGTGAGTAATTCTGAAACTAGTTCACCCCTAATTTGAACAAATCCTGCCTATTTATGCGATCAAAATCAACAAAAAAAAAATGTGGGTTTTCGATTCTTACCTAATTGAAGTAATTTTTTGAGGAGAATCAATGAAATAATTACCTAATTGAAGTCGCGGAAAATCGTCGCTTAAGAACAACAACAACAAAAAAAAAACAAAGAAGAAGAATAAATATGATGGAGAAAAAAGAAAAAGATTAGGTTTAGGTTTAGTTTTTGGTTTAGGCTAATTATTTAAGATTTTTTTTATATGTTAAATATCCCTTTATCCATGTTTGGAGCACTGGAATCTATAGGAGCGCTCAAAACCAAAAGCTTGGAACCGCTATAATATGTTTATTTTTTTAATTAATCATTACTTTTAGTATATATTTACCGTAAATTCAACTGTTTTTTTCACATACAACATAATAACGCTCAACATAAAAGGGAAAAGAGCTTTTATTTTTATTTTGATGCAAAGAAAAAGAGTTTTTATGAAACTCACATTAATATAGAAACCTATTATAGGGGTCTTTTCGGCTTTTATTCAAATACCATCAAATAAGAATGCAACCTATATGGTCGCATTAAGCAGTAATATGTTTTTCAGCTTAGCATTGTGCTCTTGCTCAGTTGTATTCTACGATCTAGCCATACTCTTTTAACTCTCGGGTTCCATGGGTAGGATCTGTTGACATGGTTATATTGACATAATGCGTTGATATGGTTATAGTTTTGTTTACTGATTCCAACAGGCATTGAATTTGAAACTAATTTTTTGGTGACATGTTCTTCTTATAAGTCTCTATATTCCAGCCAAAAATGAGAGCATTCCGAGATGTATAAAACCACCATCTACGATTTTGAATATTAACCGTTGAAGATTAACGGTCGAAATTAAAATTTGTGGATAATGAAGTTTCGTATTTCAGAATACTCTCATTTTTGGTAGGAGTGCAGAGTTTTATACGAGGAAAATGTCATCAAAAAATTAGCTTTAAATACATTGGCGGTTGGGTTCATTAAAAAAACGGGGCTAAAATGTGAAGATTATGTGTATATAACCATGTCAGCGGATCCACCCATTTTTAAAAATAAGGATGACATGAGAGGAAAAAAAAAAAGAGAAAGAAAAGTCTTGCCGCCATTCTCCATGTATAGGATCCTCTGTTGCATCGTTTGGTTGGCCCAATAAACTCAATTGGCCCATCTAATTAGCCCAGATATGCCCGGCTGCCAGCTCAATGTGCGTGAGGTTGAATTTCACATGTGATTACTCGTTGCCGCAAAGTTTACCCTTGGTGACCTGAAATTAAGATCCAAATTAACATCGGAAACGGTCAGATGTTTTACTGGAAAAGGGAGTCTATTTTTCAAAATATTTGCTTATAAATTCTTGTTTTCTTTTTTTCCCGATGTAAGTTGTTTTCTTTTCTTTGAAGATGCGGATTAATCCCATGAATTTGGATAACTATCCTGATGAAGTAACTTACGAAATAATTTCTCGCGCACCAGTTGAGTCTGCTTTTGAATGCAAGCAAGTATGCAGAAGTTGGCGTAATTTCTTCGATTATATCAAAGAAGGCATGCTATTTGGGATCGGCTTAAACTACGAAGAAAACCCTAATTTCAGACTTTACTATGCATCAAAGGACATGATTAGGAACAATATCAAGAAACGTCTCACTTTCGCTGACCTCCTAGAAGAATTCCGTCATCCTCCCATCGAAAACAGGTACCGTGCAGACCCTTATGAAAATTACAAAGATGTTATTGTTGGTTCGTGCAACGGTTTAGTTTGTTTTACTATCCCTAACGGTGTGTTAGATGATCCTGTTTATATTTGTAACCCTTTCACTAAAGAATCTGTTAATCTTCCAAGATTAGCAATATCAATCGGCTCAAAGGGCTTTGTGGTAAGCGGGTTTGGTTTTGATCCACATAAGGAACAATACAAGGTTGTGAGAATTCATTACCCCGACAGAAACCTCGATGTTGGGCATGTGGACGTGTATACCCTGGGTGCCGGCTCCGGTTGGAGAAATATTGGAGATGTTACGTACTCTTTAAGTTCACCACCGGGTATCCTTGTCGACGGAGTGCTGCATTGGATAGATTACAAGGCAATGAATATTGTGGGGTTCAGTTTACAAGATGAAAAGTTTGGATCACTTGCATCACCACCCTGCTTATCACATCTGCATGGAGCTGCAGCTTATAGGCTCAAAAAATTGAAAGGCCGTCTATGCGTTGTTCATCTTAGGCGTTCATGGTATCTGCGTGTTGACATATGGTTCTATACCAAGGATTACAATACTTGGAGTTTGGAGATCAAGCTAAAACCCGTAAGATTTTACTCGGACACTGATTACGACCCACTCCTTGTAACAAAGGAGAATAAAGTCCTATATTGGTGCGACAAGTCGAATCTTTTATGTTTTGATCCAAAAACCTCAACTACGACCATAGTCATCGATGATTCTAGTGATTTGGGTTTGATGTATTTCAGTGCAACTCCCCATGTAAATACTCTTGTTTCACTAAAAACTCTAGAAAAAGAAAATTGTGTCGTACAAGAATGGGATGGGTGCACAAGAGAGCTGTATCAGCCACCTAGCGACACACAACTGATCACAGGAGGAGTACTTCCGGGTCCAGATTATTGGATGAAGATCGCAAGGTGGCTTACGCTTTTAAATATAGCGTCACAATTGATTTGTTTGGGCAAATACGTCGAATCTATGGGAGAGTTGTTTCTCATGTTTGTCAGCTTAGCATTAAGTATCGTATCATTTTTGAATAACGAATATAACGAATTTTAACAATTCCAAGAAAAATGAAAAAATATTTTAATACTCCCTTCGTCTCCATTATATAGTCGGAGAAGTGAGGATCTCTTAGAATAAGAATTTTTTTTTATTTCCTACATTTTCATCCTCTTTCCTGTTTTATCCTTTATACAATTTCCAATACTAGAAACATTAATTTAATTGTGGTGATAACTACTTATAATAAATAAGGGCAATATATGAAAAAATCCATATTGAAATTGAAAGTCTGCCTATCTAATGGGACTACAAATTTTTACAACTTCTCCTTTATAACAGGGACGGAGGGAGTAATTTGATAAATAAAATTCATATTCGCCGGAAAACTGAGCAACATTATATTTCATTTAATATGGCTAGTGAGAACACGTGTGTGCTTGAATTATACCCTTTCAACAACACCAAATTAGATGAAAATTGTATTTTAATTTAATATTATAATTTGTACTTTTTAGTAGATAGTTCAAGGAGCTTTTCAAATACACAAAATTGGTTAAAAAGACCAAAATCAACAATTCCTAGGTGAAAAGGACATTTAGATTTTGATACTGTTTAAATGGACAAAAATGTAAAAATAGCCAGGATGCATCCAGTTTCATCCTTGCTATTTTTTAATTTTAAGTCACGATGAATCCAATTTCATCCTTGTAATTAAAAATATTTTAATACTTCCTTCGTCTCCATTATATAGACGGAGAAGTGAGGATCTCTTAGAATTAGAATTTTTTAACTACTTTGTCTGCTAAAGAATTCTTAAGCCCATGAACTGATTTTAAATTAGAATTTAAACGGTCATTATTATGGGGTCGGTGGCTTATTTTAGGGCTGTACATAGTTTTGATTAAACTGTTAAGATGATCCAAACTACACCGTTAAAGGCTAAACCAAATTGGAAATTGCAGTATATAAGATAGACGGTGACTGTTGTCAGGTGGGTGTCGTATTTAGGGTTGTAGATGGTCTTGGTTAAACTGTTGAGATGATCCGAACCACCGTTAAAGGTTAAACCAAACTGGACCATATATAATGGTATGTGATAGTTTTTAAAATACCTAACCAACGTTAGTGGTTTCAGTTCCGGTTATGGTGTAAAAATGAACCTAAAACCAATAGTTTCGTAGAATCTATATTTTTATTTTTGGCGGAGGAACATGATTTAGGTCTAAAATTTCCATGACAAGTATTTGTTATTGATACCTACATAGAAACAAAAGAAGTTTTAGTTCTCTAGCGATTTACAGGGAGAAATTATCGTTTCCAATTTTCTAATTCTTTAATTTTCTATGTTAATTCAGGATAATTGTTGCTTCCTGATAAGCACGCATGTACTACTCCCTTCCTCTGTTCTTTTTTAATAGACTGGTTTTGTTTTTAGAGAAAATTAAGGAAATTAAGTGAAGTAATCATTGAAAGTGGTCTTCTTGACACTTGTCAATAAAAGAAACGAAGTGCAATGGTCCCCATGACACTTGTCAGCAGAAGAAGCAAAAGAAACATTTATTTATAGAAACCGGTCTACTAAAAAAGAACGGAGGGAGTACTATTTATACTCATATTTATATCACAAAATTGATCAATTAACCCAATAACGATAATTTCTAGGTGAAAAAGGCATGTAAAATTTGATACTGTCTAAATGGATAAAAATTTAAAATTAGCCATGATGTAAACAGTTTCATCCTACCCATTTTCAAATATTTTTTTTTTATATTTAATTTACATCAGGATGCATCCAGTTTCATCCTCGCTAATTTTTTTAATTTTAAGCCAAGATGAATCCAGTTTCATCTTTGCTGTTTTTTTGGTGTCCATTTCACCCATACTAATTTTTACTCGTCCATTAGAACCATGTTTTGAAAATATTTAGGAAAATGACCCATTTTCCATACTTATATTAGATATGACTCATATTTTGCTAACAACACCATTTTAGTGCTTTTATTGAAAGTACAAGTGAATTCGGCTCATTGGAAAAATAAATGGCTGAATAAATACTAAATGATGCTTGCGATAGAAAGCTCCAGAATTACTCATGGCACCAAAGGAAGAGTGAGACTTCAGTTAATAATGGGCTGCCTGGTAAACAACTTACGACTTGTCTTGCCAGTATCAGCCGTATTTCACAGCCTGAGGTACAACGTCAGCAAAGGAACGTCAAAGAAATATTAGTGGGATAGGTGGATTCCACTAAGGTTAAATGACTATGGGAAAGTGGGAGACGTGTCTAGTTTCTTAACAACATCTCATTTCATCACTCTCTTTCAAGCAGCAGCTACAGGCGAGCATACTTGAAGCCGAGAAGAAAGACGCTCATGACTGCATGCTAGAACCAATCATCATCAGCTCTTGTAGATTTCGGATGGATGGAGAGTCGATAGCATCAGTACCTGAAGATGCAATGTAGGTATACAAAATATGCTCGTCACGTGGTCGCATGAGAAGACACGAAGTAGGTCTGGAGAATCTTGCCAAAAGATCTTGTATCATTCCCAAAGATCTCAATCAGTGACTTGTCAAATCAAAAGTCAGAATCACCTTCTCACTAATCGACGACACGAAGTAAGAAAATCTACACGCGAAAAAGCATTTCAGGATGAAATAACTCGCAAAGAGGATCAAGGACACGAAGAAATAATTGGAGTACCCAACAAGACACCGATCACGAGATCAAGTAGAAGAATTAAGGTTACTTGGCTGATAATTAGTTAACCTGCGAAGATAATGAATTACTGAACAAGAAAGGAGACATTTGTCCCGACAAACTCCCAAAGTTGTCAGCGAAAGGAGGGGAAAAACTTGATGGAAAATGGACTGGGCGAAGTATAAAGCAGACCCATGAGAACTATGCGACCGTGAACGAAGTAAAATGAGTTGTTTTCCAATTATGGATGGTTGGCCTATAAATATAGATATTTGGGCAATGAAGAGGGGGTTGGAATTTTGGGAGAGGAGTAGTCTTGCTTAGAGTGGGAAATCAGGGTTTTCTTACATCCTCGTACTTGTATTTTTACACTCTTGAGTGGATGATCAATAAAGAGTTTATTTTCTAAAATGTTTATGATGTCTTAGATCTTGTTTACTTTCCATTTGGGTGTGCTACCGGATTTTCAGTAGTTACATTTTGGCGCCAGAAACAAGGAACTTAAATTGAGGATTCGTCCTCATCTAAGAGTTTAAGAAAAGTTGAAGTTTTTTTTAAAATCATAGTAGCTCGAGATCTTAGCGAGTTGTTTTTCACACAGTAGGGTTTCATAGATTTTTGCGATTTGCTCATATCTGAGATCTGAGATCTGAAAGAGAATATTGGAAAGGTGAGAAGAAGAAACTGATTTGTAGCTGCCAAGCAGAGATTAAACAATGGTAAGAATGGCAGATCGAGCAAAACCCTTAACAGTAGTGAGAAGGAGCAAGCGATTGGAGGCACAGAGTGAAGAAACGACGGAAAAGGGAAAGGCTTCAATTGCAGAAGGGAAAAACAGCGTGAACCAATGAAAAAACAAGACTATTGGAAAAGGTGACTTCATGAAAGGATCTACCCGAATCATGGACGCCGGAGAGGGACCGATCCGATAATATATGGAAGAAGATATTACCAAAGAGAACAAGGCGGTGGAGCAGCTGAGAAGGACATTACACCAAGCGAAAGACCGGACGGAATGACATGTTGGAAAAGCAAAGTGAAATGGTCTGTTGGTACAACAGAATTATGAACCAAGCGGTGAAAGGACGAATGAGGATATGAGAGATGGAGGTACGAATTCAGAAGAAATAACGATCTCGTCCCAAAGAAGAACCGCATATCTAAGCGAAGATTCTTACGAAGATATGAAAGAATAAGCGAGGAAGGAAGAGTACGAAGAAGGATGCAGAGAAAGAATAGAAAATAAAGGAATATGAGGAGATTATTGGTCGAAGAGAAATGAGAAAATCAAAGGCTAAGGTACGAGGACGAAAGAAGACGCGAGGATGAAAGAAGAAGAGACATAGAAAGAAGAATCATTCACGAAGAAAGAGGAATGCATTTAGATCGAGAAATCTTGCATGAGCTATGAAGTATGAGGATGTATATGGGAAACTCGCAAAGGGAAATGGAAGTTCAATGGATGGAGGAGGACATACTAAACCTGCTTACTGCTTTAGCTCGTACAGAGTTAATGACAACACCAAATGAAGAACTGAGATGGGATGATCAGAATCCAAGGCAAGGAGAATCACGACGAAGAAATCAAAAGCCACGAGATGGTGAGACGAGATACCATCAAACGAAGAACACATAACCAAAGAAGAAAGGATCAAATGTACTGGTATTTACGGAGGTAGAACTCCCAAGGCTCAACACAACTGTAGAAAAGATATGAGAGGAAGTAGTGTTGACTGAAGATATCACAGCACCGCCGAACTTGGGGAAGGATCCACACTGGGGAAATAGAAGCCATGAGTTTTGCCGATATCATCGCTTTCACGGGAATCACACGAATAACTGCAGGAACATCCAACGAACCATACTTCGTCTCATAGAACAAGGGAAACTCGCGCATTATGTAGAGGATCGGGGATTTCCACCACCACAGCAACATGATCATCATGGGAACCGGGAAAAAAGGTATCGGATTGAAATAAACGAAGGAGCACGAAGATTCGGCTGTAATTTCATAGTGCACTCGAAGGAAGACATCCGAAATTTCCATGATAACGTGCTCTCAAGGGTGTATAAAAGGGACTTCTAAGGAAATGAGATATTCCCTGTGGCGAAGAAGGATCCCCTTGAGGAATGGAAAAAGAGACATATATCGTTCTCGGCACGAGATGCGCCATAAGGAGAAATCTCGTACACGGACTCACTGGTCATTAATTTAATCATTGGTGAACACACACGAAGGAAAGGTGATCAATGCGACGAAAAGAGGGTCTGGGATATGGATAAGGACTTAGTGGACATGGGAAGTTCAGTGGATGTCCTTTTCTATCACGCATTCAAAGCAATGGGATACGAGGATTCTGGCATGGTGCCTTCAGCATACAATCTATATGGGTTCAATGGGATAACAGCAAGGCCAAAGGGAGAAATATGCGTGAAGATCTTCGCAAAAGACTTGGAGATAGAGGTTACCGTCTGTGTGGTAGATGTGGAGTCACCATACAATGCTCTAATGGGCATACCATGGATCCACGGGATAAAAGGTGTCGCATCGACTTACCATCGAGCAGTACGATTCCCCATGCCAAGCAGAATCGGTGAGATAAAGGGAAACTTGGAAGATGCGAAGGATTGCAACGAGAAGGACACTGAAAATTACAAAGAAATATTGAAAATGAGGAAGGAACGGAAGAAGAGCATGCTAGAGGCAAATAAGGAAAAGGAAATAATGGTATACATGGAAAAGACGAAAGAAGGATGGGCGATACCCAGCGAGGTCCCGGAAAAGGGAGGTGAACCGGTGAAACCAGTAAAAGAACCAACTACATTGGGCGAACCAATCATGAACTTCGTAGCTATAGAACCCACGAAGGATATAAATTTGGGGAGCGATGATGAGACCAAAGTTATAAAGATCGGGACGAAAATGGAAGCGGGAGTCGAGGCTAGTTGAAATGTTAAAATAATACTGCAATGTATTTGCATGTAGCATGGACGAACTTCCCGGAATTGATCTACGAGTATCATGCCACAAACTGGATCTTGACTCGACATTAAGGAAAATTGCAACGACTTATCATGATAAAATCGATAAAGAACTTCAGAAGATGATCGATTCAGGAATCATAAGACCGGCAAAGTATCCAGATTGAATCGCGAATATGGAAATAGTACCCAAAAACAACAACGATATAATGATATGTATCGATTTTAACGACTTAAATACTGCATGTCCCAAAGACAGCTTTCCCCTACCAAATATCCCACAAATGGTAGAATCGGCGGGGGGATATAAAAGGCTGTCATCCATGGACGGATATTCTGGGTACAATCAAATACCTTTGGCTGAGGAAGATCAAGAACACACGAGGGATAAAAAAGGATCCCATAGGATTGTATTGTTACACGAGAATGCCATTCGGATTAAAAAACGCGGGGCAACCTATCAACGGATGGTGGAGAAGATATTCGCGAAATGGGTACACACGAAGCTGGAGGTCTACGTAGATGATATGCTTGTAAAGATTGAGGATTCTGGATACCATGTGGAAGATTTGAGGGAGATCTTCGAGCAAATGAGGAAATATAAAATGAAGATAAATCCAATAAAATGCATTTTTGGAGTTAAGTCAGCGAAGTTCTTAGGCCATATCGTTTCTCAAAAAGGCATAGAGGTGGATCCAGTTAAGGTGCAAGCCATATTAGAGATGCCATCCCCAGCCACCATAAAGGACGTACAGAAATTGAACGGGAAATTGGAGGCATTAGGAAGGTTTATCTCGAGATCGTCGGAAAAATGTAAACGCTTCTTCGACATCCTAAAGAAGGGAGCAAAGTTTGCGTGGACGCAAGAATACGAGGAAGCGTTGAAAAGCGTTAAAGAGCACCTTATCAACCTGTTAATCTTGCAGAAACCAGAACCCGGGGAAGAGATGTTGATTTGTCTCGCGGCAACGCCGAATGATCTTAGTGCAGTTTTACTTCGCACAGACGAAGGAGTAGAATAGACGATTTTTTACGTCAGCAAAACCTTCAACTCCGCTGAGAGAAATTACCCGAAAATTGAAAAGCTAATATTGGCGTTGGTATATGCATCAGAAAAATTACAGACTTATTTCCAAACTTACAAAATCAAGGTTCTGACGAGAGTCCCCATATAATCGGTCTTGAAGAACTCAAAGAGAGTAGGAAGGGTTGAAAGATGGAATACCCAAATTGACCAGTTTGGATTAAATTATGAAGTACAAACTTCCACGAAGTCACACGTAATTGCGGAATTTCTTGCTGAATTTCCATCAGATAAGACAACGAGTAGAAGAAATGATGGATATAGACGAGAGTCGGCCAGACTCGAAAGACTTGCTGCAGGAAAGTCACCCCATAAAGGTGGGAGATATTAGTTGATGGATCTTCAAAAAGCTTCGGGGGAGGTATGGGAATAGTATTCACTTCGCCGGGATGGGTCAGAGTGGTATTTTGCTTCCGGTTGGAGTATAAAGCGACTAATAACGAAACTAAATACGAAGCGGTGATACTGGATTTAAGGATTGCAATAGAAATGGGCCTAGGCGGGGTAATAATTACCAGCGATTCACAATTAGTAGTTCGCCAGATTGAAAGAAGGTATAATGCAGTTGATCCGGTAATGCAAAAATATTTGTAACTTGTGAGGAATACTCTGCCAAGATACGAAGCATAATTTGGAGAAACATAGGCCGAGAAAACAACATACATGCGGACGCCCTCACCTTTATAACTTCAATGATTGAGGACCCAAAAATTGAGCATATACGGATTGAGAGATTAATGCAGCCATCAGTAAGCAGAGAAGAAAGGGAGCCTCAGGTTATACTGATCGAAGAGATATATATAGAAATAAGTGATGACGATTGGCGAGCCCCTATTTATAATTATTTTACGAAAGGAGACCTTCCGCGAGATAGACAAAAGGAAAACAAGATTAAAAGAAAAGCTACGAATTATGAAGTGCGAGAAGGGATCTTACACAGAAGATCGTATTTGGGCCCTTTGATGAGATGTTTTTCGCAAAATGAGGGGATAGAAATTATGATATCAATTCATTATGGAGACACCGACAATCATAGTGGGAACAGATCCCTAGATTACAAGACTACGACACAGGGTTATTTTTGGTCGCATATGCATAAAGATGCGAAAAAAATTTCCACCAGATGCGAGGAATGCCAAAGGTTTGAGAAAAAGATACATGCACCATCCACGAGATTAAACTCCGTACTAAGTGTTTGACCCTTCGTCATGTGGGGAATAGATAGTGTGGGTCCATTTGTAACCGATACTAAACATAGGAGATATCTGATAGTGGCAACAGACTATTTTACGAAATGGGTTTAAGTTAAGGCCCTACAACACACACGAGATGGCGACGTGTACGATTTCATCCTCGAGCACATTATATGTAGACTTGGGATAATGGTCCTGATCGTTTCAGACAATGGAAAACAATTTGAGGGGGAGAAGGTGAGAATGCTATTCAATGCACTTAAAATTCAATATGGAAAGTCGACTCTGTTACACTCTCAGAGCAACGACCAGGCGGAGGCCACAAACAAGACGTTAGCATTCACATTGAAGAAGAAGTTGGAAGGCCACCCTAAAGGATGGCGTTAACAATTCCAAAATGTGTCATGGTCGTATAGAACCACTAGACGAGACGCCTGATGAGTGCTAAAAAGTGCATATCTCTATATATTTTTCTTGGCATTTAACTCATCTTTTGTGCATTAATTCTACATTTTATCCCATATTCTGTATTTTCATTGTTTTCAAGAATAAATATTTTTCTAACTTAATTTTGCATTTTTAGGTAATAAATAAAGTTTGGATGAATAGCAGAGCGGAAAAGAGCAGAAAAGTAGTGAAAAGCCGGGAGGAATTACACAAGGAAGCCGCGAAGAATGTTGTGCACAAGACAAAAAGGCTAGAAGTGGGCTTGAAGAAGAAGAATTGTCCTTAAAGAAGATATGGGCTTGGGATACCCAAGGCCCAAAACCCTTACTCAAACACATTTCCACTATCCAAGCCCGTCTCGGATTTCAGCCGTCAGATCGAAGCATTTCAGCATCCTACGGTCGCTCCATCATCGCACATCAAACTCCGAAGCCCCCGCTTTACATCGCAACGCCCATCTCCATCTTGGGTCGTCCGTTTTGCTACATCCCTTCATCCGACGGTCGCTCCACGCTTACCTCCGTATCGCCGTTGGATCCACCTACCATCTTCCCATCCATCGCTCCTTGTCGCAGATCATCAAACCTCGCTGAACCCGCCTAACACCCTAGTCACCGAACCCTATTACCCCAAAACAAACAGCCCCTAACCCATTCTTCTCTCGAGTTCTTCTTCCCCTTCTTCCCAAAATTTGCAGAGCTCTGCAACTCCATCACCTCCACCAGCTACACCTTCTTCTCGAGCCACACCACCACCACAACCACCCGACAACACCACGACATCTCTCCCTAGCCTAGACTTCTTTCCAAATTCACATCTCTGAACCCTAGGTGTGGGTTTGACAAGAAATCTCGAGCTAGGGTTTCACCAACAGCGAGGAGAAGACAAAATTCAGGGCAGGAAAAGCTTCAGAAGAGCAGAGGGGACATACCCAAAGCATGGGTCGAGCTCAATTCAGGAAATTGGTGAGAGAATTTGATTTTCCCCAAAACAATTAGGGTTTCGAATTAAGGTTTTGTATTCTGTTGTAAGCTATAAAAGGGAAGTGATGTAGGATGTTAAAGGTTGTTCTTGGTTAGCCGAGAAACCCCCTAATTGGGTTAATTTAATTCTCAATGTTAATTTAATTCCACTGTTAATTTTTAGGGTTCTTCATTTGCAATTTTCATTCACTGTTTAGTTGTTTAAATGCTTGTTATTTCTCATGATCATGTTTAGTTCCATTTTAGTGTTAATTATGTTCTGAGTTCACTGCTGAGGCTCAGATCAAACCTTAGTGCTCTATTGAATGATGAATTGCTAGGAAGGCCTGTTTTTCTTGAGTAATGGGAAGAAGTTGGTGCTCTGATATGCCTGTGATTGACTGTGCTTTCAAAAGACAGTCAATGCTAGGGGCAAATCAGTGAGCAAGCTGATTCTCTTCCCATTCTAGTTGTATGCTTAAGTTTTTAAATCTAGAATTGTATTGTTTAGCTAGGACACAAGGTGGATTCTAAGCCTTAGCTTAGCCACAGCTGCAAACTCCTCCCTGCCCTTGGATTAGGCCTTGGTTCCATTGTTCTTTGTTTAAGTTTCATTGTTCTGTCACCTTCTCATAATACTTTGTGATGTTTGCTTTTGCCATTGTAAATTTGCATCCTTTTGCCCTGTGTTGCTTCCATGTATATACCATTGTCACTTTTTCTTTGTACCTGTCATTGTAAATGCCATCCTTGGCCCTGTGTGATTTAGTGCCCTGTCTGCCTAGAGCCTGCTTTGCCCTGTCTTCCTAGAGCCTGCTTTACCTTGTCTGCCTGCACATCTCATGCTCTCCCTTTCCCTGCTGAGCACCTGCCTTTTTTTCTTCACTAGTGCTCTGCTGCCTTGTTCTCCCCCAGCTGCTGCTGCTGTGCACTGCTTCTGCTGCTGCTGAAGCCCTTTGCACTGCTGCTGCTGCAACTGAGCTTGGCTCAGCTAAGAATCAAGTTTAGAGATCCAGGGCTCAGTTCACTACACTGATCCCAAGCCCAAATTCAAAATCAAAGGCCCAGTTCACTGTTACCAAGCACAGTGCAATTCAAAAGACCAAAAGCCCATAAGTTCACAGTCAATCCAAAAGCCCACTGAGCCCAAAACCATTTCATTGTTACAAAAACCCACTAAGCCCAAAGCACAATTAGAATCCCAATAGCAATTTAGAGCCCAAATAGCTAGAAACTCCAAACACCCCCAGTCTCTGTGGATCGACCCGTACTTGCACGAGCTACAACCGACGACCGTGCACTTGCGGTATTACTGTAGGCCCGTTTCCATTTCGCTTCAATTTTATACGCTTTTCCGGGCCCACCAAGTTTTTGGCGCCGTTGCCGGGGATTGGTGCTGTGTTTTTCTTGTAGTTTTCTTGGTTATTTTTGCATTTCACTTCATCGCACTTGCATATGCATCTGCTTCACTTCATTTGCTGTTGGACCTGCTGTTCTGAACCTGTTTTTCCTCTGCTGAGACGCCACCAAGGAAAAGAACCAAAGCCCAACTGGGTTTTTGCAACAATATCAGAGCAGCTGGGCTGTGCTTAAAAGGTAACCCATTTAAGAGAACCCGAATTGTGGGCTTCCAATTTTTAATTGTGGGCTTGTAATATTAAAGCCAATTTTTGGGCTTTTTATTTTCTGTTGGGTTTGTAATTAATTTTTGTGGGCTTGTTTGTTTAATTTTTGGGCTTGTATTTAATTTTTGTGAGCTTGTTTAATTTGGACGGGTATTTTGTATTCTGGGTTTTTAAACCCAGCTGAGCTTGTAACTGATCACGCTAGGTTAACTCGTTAGTGGGCCGAGTACCCAAATTCTAGGCCGAGATTTTGGACTTAGTTTCACCAAACGTTTTCAAACCAGCTGAGGCAAAGCAAACACAAAACCAACAGTGGGCTTGCTCCCATTCAAAAACCAAATTTTATTTTCTTTTTTTAAAAAAAAAAAAAAACCAAAATTTTTTACTTTTCTCCCATTCAAAAACCAAATTTTACTTGCTCCCATTTTAACAACCAAATTTTTTCTTCTTTATCCCATTAAAACCAAACTTGCTCCCAAATTCTAAAAAAACCAAAAAAATGTCTCCCACCAAAACCAAATTTTTCCCAAAAATCCAAACCCTTTAAAAACCAAATTCTGAGCTTTGTACATTCTTTACTTATCTTTTGAGCCAATCATGAATAGATCTTTTTCTACAGTTGGGGAGTACAACAAATCCCTTAGAGAACTTGCTTACGGGCCAAATTCACATTGTGATCCTCCCCCATTCCATGATGTCAATAGTTATAGGAATTATTATGGACATTTTCAAAGTCCCGAGCCTCAATACATGAACCCTAATGACTATTCATACATGCATCATTCATCGCAACGTGAAAATGAACATTCTGCTAGAGCCTCACTCACACAATCATCACTTATGGATCAAATAGAAGCTCGAATCACAACTTTAGAAATGCAATCACATGAGGAATCTGTCACATCTAATTTTCTTAGGCAACCTGAAATCTATGCATGTCCCGCATGTGGTAGTTTAGACCACCCTGTTGAGAATTGTCATATTTTGCATAATTTTAGGCAATCTAGAGAAAATCCAAGGTATGAAATGCCCATAAATTGTGAGAATGGTAGTCATTGGGACCATAATCAATCCTTTGAGGGTTGCGATCAATATTTTGTAAACCCTAATGACCGTGCACACATGTACCATTCACCACAATTTGAACATGAAGAATTTGGTACTCCCATGAATTTAGACTCCACCACAGAAGCTTTAAGACTCTGCAAGCAAGACTATGATAGATCTACATCACGAATTCATGCATATTTAGATCAGATTTTGCTTCACCTACAAAAGGAGGAAATTCATGAGGAAGTGTATGTTGTCCCTAATGAAGTGTCTAGTCCCATTCATGTAAATAATGTTGAATATGAACCTAATTTAGAGGAACATGAATCGACTAATGACACCACCACTGTTAATGAGGACCAATATGCATGCTACCATGATGATGATTATGATGATTATGATGATATGTTAGAAGAACATGAAAATATTGTGGAACCTGTTGGTTCAAAAACATATGGCTTCTCGCCCTCGACCTTCATGCATGTTGTTCTTTCTAATACTCATTGTAATTCATATGATTTTGATATTGACATGGGATTCGTACAATTATTCTATGAAGATGAGCATGACATAGGAATAGTTGAATCTTCTGTAGACACTAATATGCATGAAAATGTATTTGATGTGTCTGATTCTCTACCTAGGTCACATTGTGATATTTCTCCTGATTTGCCGATGCATGAGAATGAATCTGTTGATGATGTTGATGACTCTGATTGTGATCTTGCCGATTTGTTTGATGATTGTGAGCATGTTATGACACTTGTAGAAGACTTAGGAGATGTTGATGTGATTAGTAATGATGTGCCTATCGTCCTACATAAGTCACAATCTGATGGCCTTCCACCCAACCTAGATTTGGTTTGTACCCATATTGTCAAACCAACTTTTCTGAGATTCCCTAATCTAGGTTTGGAACTGTGTGCTTCCCAAGTCCTCTTGGACTATTTTGCTTCTAAGTATAATACATCTGAGGAACCACAGTTGGAATTAGCATGTTTGCCCGTCCCTAGCACAGTTCATTTCGAGCTAGACCTTGTGCATGATGAACCCCCAAAACTGCGAGATTTTGTTTCCAAAATTTTATCCGTTGAAAAATCCAGGTTTGGGGGTAGCTCATTTTGTTTCACAGCTTCACTTGCATGCCTATCATATTATTATTGTGTGAAGCTGTTGAAACCTCTACACTTTGTCTTTTGGGTTGATCCTCAACTCTTTAGATTGTTAGTGTATGGTGATTTTTTTTGTATATAATCCAGTAGATAAAATTTCTTAAAACCCTTTTGTTCCTTTTGTATATATTTTGCTAATCCAATATGATCTCGGCTGACATATGTTGGATTCTTTCCTTGAATAACGGAGTTCTAATATTGCTTTCGCCGAAATCGGGTATTCTCTTTCCTTTTTCTCTACTCAACATGATCCTCTTCATATGTTGTATTATAATTTTGTTCATATTTTGAAACATTGAGGACAATGTTTAGTTTAGGTTTGGGGGTGAAAAGTAGATACTTTGATAATATGCCATAATTGAAAACAAGAACTCCTTCTTTTTGAAAAAAAATGAAAAAATCAAAATAAAAAATAAAAAATTGAAAAAAAAAACATAAAAAATGGAGCTCATTTACCTTGAAATGTTGACTCTTGTGAAAATATGTAATTATTAGGAGTCTTAGTCTAGATATTTAGGCACCCTGATTCTAGCACAATTCACATAGTGATAAGAAATTTGCACGCGCACGATCTACCAATACATGTATGGCCTCGATCTTCAAGGTGTTTGATAGGAAGTCACTATTTCCAATCACTTTAGAATACTGAATGAAACTTGACTAGCTTGTTCTTTGGTTGGTTGGGATAGAAGGTGGAGGTTACATTAAGAAAGACAACCATCGAATTTAACTGGGTGCATCAAAAAGGGATACCTCTTGCAAAGTGTCATGTAATTTTTTGTTTCTTTTTGTTATGTATCAAAAGAGCTACCATATGTAAAAATCAATTTCAAGTTCATGTGCAAAAAAAAAAAAAGAAAAAAAAAAAAAAAAAAAAAAAAAAAAAAAAAAAAAAAAAAAAAAACGATGTATATATTCAGAAAAATACAAAAAAATCAAGTATTTATCAATTCCATTCTCTCTTGTTCCAAAAATAAAAGAGAGTAGTCAATGTAAATAAGAGTCATGTAAATAGTCATTTTGTTGTTTCATTGTAATAAGCAAGGAAGGGTGTATGCCATTGATGTACAACGCGAGTAATTGTGAAATACCTCCAACTCATTCACAATTCTCGTAAAGTCCGGACAGCTAGCTAGATTTCGACCTTGGTTCTTAGCCTGAGAAACTATCTGTTGGTGATTAGTAGTCATAACATCCGATCTTTCTTTACACATGTGTAGATACACTTTACACTCTTATCACATGTCTTTATTTGTTATCAGTGCTAGGATTGTTCCTTCGATAGCTAGATTGACATCTCCATTTTGCTGTGAGCTTAAAATGTCTTGCACATGTCACATTTGATGTAATCTGAGCTTATATTTTGACCTAGAACTTTGTAGGTACGTTCTAAGCAAACCTTCACGAGGCTTCAACTCGTCCACTAGGGACACTTAGTGGTTTAAAAGGCTTAGTGCATACGCTAAATGCATTCGAGAGACCAGCGACAGTGGTATAGGTAGGATTTCCTTAGTTTTGTTTTACTTGAGGACAACAGAAATTCAGGTTTGGGGGTATTTGATGAGTGCTAAAAAGTGCATATCTCTATATATTTTTCTTGGCATTTAACTCATCTTTTGTGCATTAATTCTACATTTTATCCCATATTCTGTATTTTCATTGTTTTCAAGAATAAATATTTTTCTAACTTAATTTTGCATTTTTAGGTAATAAATAAAGTTTGGATGAATAGCAGAGCGGAAAAGAGCAGAAAAGTAGTGAAAAGCCGGGAGGAATTACACAAGGAAGCCGCGAAGAATGTTGTGCACAAGACAAAAAGGCTAGAAGTGGGCTTGAAGAAGAAGAATTGTCCTTAAAGAATATATGGGCTTGGGATACCCAAGGCCCAAAACCCTTACTCAAACACATTTCCACTATCCAAGCCCGTCTCGGATTTCAGCCGTCAGATCGAAGCATTTCAGCATCCTACTGTCGCTCCATCATCGCACATCAAACTCCGAAGCCCCCGCTTTACATCGCAACGCCCATCTCCATCTTGGGTCGTCCGTTTTGCTACATCCCTTCATCCGACGGTCGCTCCACGCTTACCTCCGTATCGCCGTTGGATCCACCTACCATCTTCCCATCCATCGCTCCTTGTCGCAGATCATCAAACCTCGCTGAACCCGCCTAACACCCTAGTCACCGAACCCTATTACCCCAAAACAAACAGCCCCTAACCCATTCTTCTCTCGAGTTCTTCTTCCCCTTCTTCCCAAAATTTGCAGAGCTCTGCAACTCCATCACCTCCACCAGCTACACCTTCTTCTCGAGCCACACCACCACCACAACCACCCGACAACACCACGACATCTCTCCCTAGCCTAGACTTCTTTCCAAATTCACATCTCTGAACCCTAGGTGTGGTTTTGACAAGAAATCTCGAGATAGGGTTTCACCAACAGCGAGGAGAAGACAAAATTGAGGGCAGGAAAAGCTTCAGAAGAGCAGAGGGGACATACCCAAAGCATGGGTCGAGCTCAATTCAGGAAATTGGTGAGAGAATTTGATTTTCCCCAAAAAAATTAGGGTTTCGAATTAGGGTTTTGTATTCTGTTGTAAGCTATAAAAGGGAAGTGATGTAGGATGTTAAAGGTTGTTCTTGGTTAGCCGAGAAACCCCCTAATTGGGTTAATTTAATTCTCAATGTTAATTTAATTCCACTGTTAATTTTTAGGGTTCTTCATTTGCAATTTTCATTCACTGTTTAGTTGTTTAAATGCTTTGTTATTTCTCATGATCATGTTTAGTTCCATTTTAGTGTTAATTATGTTCTGAGTTCACTCCTGAGGCTCAGATGAAACCTTAGTGCTCTATTGAATGATGAATTGCTAGGAAGGCATGTTTTTCTTGAGTAATGGGAAGAAGTTGGTGCTATGATATGTCTGTGATTGACTGTGCTTTCAAAAGACAGTCAATGCTAGGGGAAAATCAGTGAGCAAGATGATTCTCTTCCCATTCTAGTTGGATGCTTAAGTTTTTAAATCTAGAATTGCATTGTTTAGCTAGGAAACAAGGTGGATTCTAAGCCTTAGCTTAGCCACAGCTGCAAACTCCTCCCTGCCCTTGGCTTAGGCCTTGGTTCCATTGTTCTTTGTTTAAGTTTCATTGTTCTGTCACCTTCTCATAATACTTTGTGATGTTTGCTTTTGCCATTGTAAATTTGCATCCTTTTGCCCTGTGTTGCTTCCATGTATATACCATTGTCACTTTTTCTTTGTACCTGTCATTGTAAATGCCATCCTTGGCCCTGTGTGATTTAGTGCCCTGTCTGCCTAGAGCCTGCTTTGCCCTGTCTTCCTAGAGCCTGCTTTACCTTGTCTGCCTGCACAGCTCATGCTCTCCCTTTTCCTGCTGAGCACCTGCCTTTTTTTCTTCACTAGTGCTCTGCTGCCTTGTTCTCCCCCAGCTGCTGCTGCTGTGCACTGCTTCTGCTGCTGCTGAAGCCCTTTGCACTGCTGCTGCTGCAACTGAGCTTGGCTCAGCTAAGAATCAAGTTTAGAGATCCAGGGCTCAGTTCACTACACTGATCCCAAGCCCAAATTCAAAATCAAAGGCCCAGTTCACTGTTACCAAGCCCAGTGCAATTCAAAAGACCAAAAGCCCATAAGTTCACAGTCAATCCAAAAGCCCACTGAGCCCAAAACCATTTCATTGTTACAAAAACCCACTAAGCCCAAAGCACAATTAGAAGCCCAATAGCAATTTAGAGCCCAAATAGCTAGAAACTCCAAACACCCCCAGTCTCTGTGGATCGACCCGTACTTGCACGAGATACAACCGATGACCGTGCACTTGCGGTATTACTGTAGGCCCGTTTCCATTTCGCTTCAATTTTATACGCTTTTCCGGGCCCACCAACGCCATTGGAATGTCACCCTTCTGTTTGACAAATGGTGTAGAGGAAGTTTTGCCTACAAAAGTCATTCTCCCAACAACAAAAAGAGAGGCATGTGAAAATGGGATAAACTCAAATTTGATTCTCGCGAAGTTAGACGACCTCGAAGAAAACAGAGAAATTGCGTTACAGCATATGACGAACTATCATCAAAGACTATCATGAGAATATAACAAGAGGGTAAAAGCACGAAGTTTCATACTAGGAGAACTTGTATTACGAATTCGTCCATATCAGAAAGGATCAGGAGGGAAACTGGAACCTATATGGGAGGGCCCATACATTATAAAGAGGGTAGTTGGAAATGGGGCATACGAATTGGCAGATTGTGAATGGAAAGGAACGGACGCGGAAGGGAAGATAATATATGACGAGATTGAAAGGAAATATCGATAGCTGTATCATCCATGGAACCCTATATATATCAAGAAGTATTATCCGTAGATAAAAATTATAATGATAAAAGGAATGACGGAATTTGCGATTGAGCGAAGCTTATTAATGGAATATTTTTTCATGTTTAGATTACATATGGACGAGACAAGATCTTCGAAACAGGAAAGTAATACCTCGCATTAGGAGGCAAATAAGACCCATGAAGTAAACAGTTTCTAGAGAAACTTAAAACCTTCGCCTAGGAAGGCTGAGAATCCATGGCGTGCACCCTATTTCGCACGAAAGTGCAAGAGGCAAGCCCTAACTCACGTCCTGAACAACTCTCAGAGAGATAAGCTAAGGGAAACGATAAGACTTATCCGCTAAGGGTCTCTTTTATGATGGCCTTCAGTAAGAAGTGCAGAAATATGACCAAGGTGCCGACGTATTCGGTTGAGGTGCGGGTGCCGGAACGTCTGGAGTAGTACTGTCCATGTCCGTATGCAAAGTTTGGCTACGATTCACTCGATTCCAAAGAAACCCCACCCAGGATGTGACTTTGTAACCACAGGCCATATCGGCGAAGGGGATAAGAAGTCGCGACTGTTGATGTTCTTGCAGTACTGCTCCCCTGGGAGTTTTTGTTTCGTATCTTGGATAATCCCACCGTTTAGGTGCCAAAAATTAAGTACCTGAAACCAGAAAAAGTAGAGTAAAATCTAGAAAATATTAAAATGCAAAATAAATAAATATAATCTAAAATAGGTGTTTTTATATATTAACAGAAATAAATATTCACATAAAATAATATTAATAAAATTTTCAAACCAAACGAAAGTCGCAAACTCCTCTCTAAACCGTCTCATATTCTCTCTTTCTCTTTACTTTTCTCCTCCCAAAAACTGAATGATAAAAGAATGTGTCGAAGAATGAAGTTTTCTTTGCTATTTATAGCAGCCAGAACCATCTCCATTTACCCCATGGTCTAATAAACAAATGCCACGGTGTCTCTTATTTATCCGATTGTTTGCCAAATTCAGAACGTTTCTGCATGAGAGAATAAGTGTATCCGTTACCGCATGAGAGAATAAGTGTTCGCATGAGAAAATATCCCCTTTCATGTTGTTTTTGCATGAAAAGTTACTCCGTGGACCTCACTTGAGTTTTTGCATGCGTCAAACACTTCTCTTGCACATTGTGTCTTGGCATGGTCTCACCTTGTTTCAAGTGTGAAAGAAATCAGTAGATTCCATTTACATTTTGTTCTTTAATTAATTAAGGCGGCGCCACTTCATTTTTGTCCCACTGCTCAACAAATAACCAAAACGAATTTGGTTCTCTAACTCGTGGGTCCCGTGACATAGTGATCACATGAGCCCGTCAATAAAACTTTCATGTAAAATGACCATTTTACCCTTTTAGCATTCCGAACTTTTTTTTTTGCTCATAACTTCTTCATACGAACTCAAATGACTCTGTTCTTTCGCCGTTGAATTTTTATTTTCATCCTCTTGAACGTGATAGCAAGAACTCCCGGGTTCGAACGAGTTTCTCTTGGTATTTGGCCATTCTCCACTTGTAGCTAGCTTCTTTTATTGCACAACTAAGTGCAAATTCACTTCTTTTTGGACGATTCTCCTAATGAAATACAAATAAGAGAAAACAAACGTAATATACAATAGTTTGCAAGAATAGAAGCAATTACTAACATGGAATTGACGCTAAAATCATGTGAATTATGCACTTATCAAATACCCCCACACTTGGCTTTTGCTAGTCCTCGAGAAAACTATCTAACCTAAAGTATGACAAATCTCTTCCATTGAGGACCCGATTGCATTTAGCATGTGCAACAAGCATTTAAACCCCTAGGTGTCCCTAGTGGACGAGTTATAGTATTGTGAGGGCTTACGAGAGGTATACCCCCAAAATCTACTCCAACTTCAAAGCGTTCCAGCGTCCCAAGCATCCAAAGAGCTATGAGGACACAGAGTTTCTGCATGCTAGTAATAAGAAGTTGGAAATACCAAAGAACATATTCATTCTTAAATCTTGAGTGAGAACTAATCACACCATAATGAGAGAATGCGTGTTTGAGAGCGATCAATAAGCATTTCGCCTCGACTTCTGCCTCACTTAAAAGGATTTTATGATAATTGCACTCAATAAGACGACTTTTTTTTTATGGGTATCACATGTTTGAAGGTTAGGAATGAAGAGACAAATCCTAAACACGTTGAATGGTGGAAAGTAAACCTTCTGAATTATTTCTGGCGAACCCCACAAAATCGTGGGAAATAAAAGACTTTTTTTGATGATCTCTAAGAAAGGAAATCAACCACTATAGCAAGGATGAGAGTACTTACCACCTTCACATCCGATCGGCAGTGATGAAAGCACCACTCTCACAGGATCCAATAGAAACGTCTTCGGCTCGTCTTGTTGGTCTTCAGTCTTCAACTATCGATGATAAACTCTTGAACTTCATAGAACTTTGACAATTTATAACTCCTTTTCTCTTATTCTTTGTTGCTTGAAACTTCTTTATATATTTTTCTTCCTCATGGCTTTATTGAACAAATAACAACCTAAATGCATTTTTTTTTCTTTTCATTTTTTCATTTTTTTTAAGATTGCACTATAATAATGATATAAAATTAACATGGCCATGAGAGAAGGATTTTACCGCGTTGATCTTCACAACTTGTATTGTCTTCGTATCATAAACTTCAATAACTCGCATCTTTTGATTTTCTTTGCTCTTGTAAATAAGTCTTCAACTTGGATATAAAATTATGCTCATCATATCTAACTCTTCAACATGTGTATAAAAATATGCTCATTGTATGTTTCTTCACTTGGATATGAAATTTTCTCTTCCTTGTATTGTTGCTTGTAAACCTTAAACGTCTTCAACTTTCATTGTAGATTTTGATGTTTCTCCTTTGTTGATGATGATATGTTTCTATGGACCTGTTATTGGCGAGAGAGAGAATGGTGCTAACTGCAAATCAAACTACAAGAAGGTGGTTTTCATCTATAGACGTCATCCTCATGATTGAAAAAATTAGCACTCAAGAGATCAAAGAGTAGTGCTTCTATTGGTGGGAGGTTGGGTAGCTCACCATTCTACCCGGAATTGACGTACGGTAACACACACTCAAAAGAAATCTCTTTAGTAATTTATAAATAAATCTTGTTTGGTGCCTCAGTTGATTTGAAAATGGGTAGTCTCCACTAATGATTGATCAACAACTCTTATAATGTATTTCTCCCTGCTCCTTATTTGCATCACCGGCATGATTAAATCCATTATTTAACACTCCAATTCGTAATAAATCCAAACGTAGTTCCCTAACACTTCCAAGTTCAGTTATGTCGGTCAGAATTCTCTATGTAAACATACCTAGAAGCATACTAGTGACTCTAAAATATCTACAAGTTGGAGGTTTTTTACGCAAAAATTTTAAAAACTCAAAAAGACTAAAAATTCTATATGCAAAATACTCCCCCACACTTAAACTTTATACTGTCCTCAATGTAATTGATTCATCCAAAGTAAAATAAGGAGGGAAATCCAAATATGATATGATAAAAAAGAATGATAAAGATAGAAATACAAAACCAGCGGGTTGCCTCTCATTCAACGTTTAGTTTAACGTCCTCAGCCTGACTTGACACACATTCAGATTACTCCTCCATGGGAAGAAAATCACGTAGCTCAATCTCATCAACATCCACTGTAGTAAAGTTCTCGTAGTATGGCTTCAGTCTATGACCGTTGATCTTGAAGATTTTCCCAGTTTTGGGACTAAAGAATTCAACTGCACCATGAACAAAAACATTAGTAACAACAAATGGTCTTACACATCGGGACCTTAGCTTTCCAGGAAATAAATTAAGACGAGAATCAAATAAAAAGAACTTTTTTCCCCACAACGAAACTTTTTTGAGAAATCATTTTGTCGTGAAATAAATTTGTCTTTTCCTTGTATATACGAGAGCTCTCGTAAGCATCATTACGTATCTCCTCCAGATCATTGATCTGTAGATTCCTTTGTTTCCCAGCTTCGTCATACTCCATGTTGTACATATTTACGTCCCAAAAAGCTTTATGCTCAAGTTCCACCTGGAGGTGACAATCTTTTCCATAAACCAGTCGATATGGAGACATACCAATTGGTGTCTTATACGCTGTTCTATACGCCCAAAGTGCATCATTAAGCCTGAAACTCCAATATTTTCTTGTAGTATTGACAGTTTTCTCCAAGATGGAGTTTATTTCACGATGTTAAACTTCAGCTTGCCCACTAGTTTGTGGGTGATACGACATACCAACCTTGTGTGTAATGTTGTACTTCTTGAGGAGAGCATGAAAGGATTTCTTGAAGTGCGAACCTCCATCACTAATAATTGTTAGAGCACTGTTCGGTTGAACCCACCAAGCATTAGTATGTCAAGTTTGGTTGTCATATTTTAGTGAATCAAAACTCATTTAAAAAGTCGCTTGCTTATATACTAGAGTCAACTTCGTATATGTTAGCTTGAAAGTATAAGGATTTGAGACTTACAAGTATTACTGAAGACTTGAAGACGTGAAGAAGTATGGAGATACAACGACAACAATCATCCTTCATCTTGAGGTTAGTAATATTTGACTGTTTCATTCCCTTATGTATCTTTCAAGTCGTGCATATTGAAAACGAAACTGCGAAGCTGTGTATGAACTCTAGATAGACATAGTATTAATGAATACCATACAAGGCTTATTGCTTAACCATTAAACTTTGTATATAAGACATCATTGTGATTATGTACGGGTGTGAGTGAAGATTTTGTCTTAGGAAACGATGTTTACATTCGTTTAAAACAAGTAAGTTCACAAACTCGTTTGTGGATCGAAAGGGAAATTTCTAGGCTTATTGGTATTGCTATTCATATTGCAAATTTATTGTGAAGAACCAATATGTGTGATGTGTATAACCCATCATAAACTTGTTTATGTGGTTGGTAAAACTATTCACGGATGCCTGTCTTAAGTTATTGGTATAACTTTTATTAGTAAAACCAATCTTAAGAAATCACTCAAGATGGTATGATCGATGCCTTGAAAAATAACAACTATTATTAGTGAAAGGGGAACCGATCCTAGTAAAAGTGTAACAAATTTGCAAGAGGGGAATCGATCCCTATAAGAGGTGCCACAAGTTATTAGTGTAAGGGGAACCGATCCTATGAACATGTGCAACAAGTTCTTAGTAGTGAGGGGAACCAATCATATGCACATGTGCACCAAATTACGGGTAGTTACCATATTATGTGGGGAACCGATCCTAGTACCTAGTCAATCGAATTTTGGTAACTAGTGTGACTATGTAAAGTACTCACAGGAGGTAGAACTGAATTTTTTTTTTGGTATAACCGTGATACCCATGATTAGTATAATCAATCACATGGTTCTTAGAAATCGAATGTATTCCGTTTCTAAGATTGTAAGTATGAAAGAGGACTTACAAAGTAAGGATGTCATCGTTCTTTGAACACGGGTTGTAACTCCTATCTTTAATTGTTCAAAGATATTCCTTGATAGTTAAGGAGAATCCCAGGATCGAAATTAGTTGAGAATTTTTTTTATTAAAGGTTTCTTAATTTTATATGGTATTTAATTTCCAGCAGTTAAATACGTATCTTTAGAAAATAAAATTGGTAATTTGCATTTACTGATTATAGATTTTTCTAGGTGAATTTCGGTCAATATTTGGACAAAGCATTTCCAGGAATTATGAAAACCGAATCTGCGTTTATTGCATTTCTTGAGAATATTTTCGGTTTTGGAAATTCCTTGGTGTCCAAACTTCCTTGTCTGTAAATACTGAAGTTTGCATCTCTATCAAACTAATCCTCAGAGCCAGCAAAACTACCTCAGTTTTGTTTTGTTACTGGTGGAGCCGCCTATCGGAGTGCAGAGTACCCTAATTAGGAGAAATAGCTTACGGCCGCTCGGTTTAAAGACTTATTTGGGATTGAGAAGCTCTATTAGTACCGTTGGTGGGAAACTAGATAATTAGCGGTTTATTATTATTTTTCGATTGATTTGATTGACTAACGGTGGTTGAACTTTGATTGCACCTAGTTTTTTTATGCTTGAGAATCTTCTCTCCTGATATAAGATCCACTCAAACTAGATCGAAGTTTCGACGGGGATCTTTAGACTGTTTGTAGATCTAAAGACGTCTTGTGTTAATCCGACGTTAACAGATTGCGTTCTGTGTGGATCTATCATAAGAGATTCAAGTTGATTGTGTGCAGGTGTTTATTGAAGATCAAGAAATATTTGAAGACTAGAAGACTTTTTGGGTTCATAATCTTTGGTGTGCACAATACTTGTTTCGGATGGAAAGGGATCTGACTATAATCTGATTTGTCTTTGTGATAATCGTTGATTGGATAGTTGTGTAGATCGGCATTAACACCCTTCTTTGTGATTAGTAGTGTTGATTGCTTTTGGCTTACAATCACTGTGGTGATTGGTAAGAAAGAGATCTAAGGACTCGACAAAGGTTTTTATGTGATAAACGAGAGAGCCTTTGTCAGACTCATATCACTTGGTTGAAAAGAGTTGTTACCGAACAGATTTGTTGTCCTTTACTTTTTGGAATATGAACCAAAGGAATTGTTCCAAGTGCGTGACTTATTGGAAGCTGGAGGCGCAGGGATACTGAGGAAACTAGGTAAACTATATGTTAGTTTCTTGGTCTCAACTATACGAAGTTGGTTTAGATTTTGTATAACGGCTTAATTCTGAGAGTATTCAATATGGACTAGGTCCCGAGGTTTTTCTGCATTTGCAGTTTTCTCGTTAACAAAATCTTGATTTGTCTTTTACTTTTCTATTTCCGCAATTAGTTATTATAATTAGAAGTAAAATACACAAACGTTAATTCCTATTTACTTGATAAGTATCCCTTAGAGTTTGGTTATGTCCGAACCTAATATCAAGTAAACAAACTTTGTTGATTGTATTGTCTCGATCTCGTATCCATAGACGATCACTCGAAGTGTGATACCGATTAGTTGTATTATCTCGACTCAGTCCATACACAATCACTTTCGGAGAAAGGACTTATAGATGGAAAAGTTTAAGATTGTGGTATATTTGAGTACCATCGTCTTTTCAATAACCACTCGTGGTGTACCATGTCTAGAGAAAATATATTCATTCACAAACTCACAAGAAACTTGAGAATCATTAGTACGGGTGGCTATAGCTTCCACCCATTTCGAAACATAATCCGCAACAAGAAGTATATAAAATTTTCCATTCGAATTAACAAAAGGACCCATAAAATCAATACCCCACACATCTAAAATTTCTACGGCAAGAATTGGTGTGAGTGGCATTTGATTTTGAGCACCTAGATTGCCCGTTCGTTGACATCTATCACAAGATTTACAAAAATATATGCATCCTCAAATAGGGTGGTCCAATAAAATCCACTCTCAAGAACTTTGAGAGTGGTCCATTTAGAACCAAAGTGACCACTAAAAGCATAAGAATGACAAAAAGATAAAATTGATTAAAATTCAGAGTTTGGTACGCATCTGCGTATAATTTGATCAGCGCCATATTTCCGCAAGTAGGGTCATCCAACACATATTGTTTGGCTATTTTCTTAAGATTTAGATTTTGAAAATTGAACATTGTACTAGGTACTTTCCTTGTAACCAAATAGTTCACTATATCAGCATACCAAGATGTTGATTCTTGAATAGAAAAGAGTTGTTCGTCTGGAAAAAAATCTTGTAGGGAAGTTGTTCTTCAGAAACAATAAGTCTACTAAGATGATCATCAACATTATTTTCAACACCTTTCTTGTATCTAATTTCAATATTAAATTCTTGCAGCAAAAGAATCCACCGTATGAGTCTTGGATTATCTTCCTTCTTTTTCAATAGGTACCGTAGTGCTGCATGATCAGAATATACAATCACATTGGTACCCACCAAATAAGCTTTGAATTTTTCTAATGCAAATATTATAGCCAACAGCTTTTTTTCAGTGGTCGAATAGTTGATCTGAGACTCATTAAGGGTCCTTGATTTATAATAAATCACATGCGACCTTTTGTCTACTTTCTGACCCAAAATAGCTCCGACTGCATAATCTCTTGCATCACACATTAACTCGAACGACAAACTCCAGTCAGGTGATTTAATAATTGGTGCAGTAGTCAACAATTCCTTCAATTTGTGAAAGGCATCCTTGCACTCCTTGTCGAAGTTAAAGGAAACCTCCTTTTGCAACAATTTGCACATCGACATCGAGATTTTGGATAAATCTTTGATAAACCGCAAGTAAAAACCTGCATGACCAAGAAACGAGCGAATCTCCCTCACCGAAGTGGGGTATTATAAGTTTTTAATCAAGTATATATTTTCATTGTCTACTTAGATCCCTTGAGATCGAGGACACGACGTGACCGAGCACTATACTATGGTATACCATAAAGTGTCGTTTATCCCAATTTAAAACAAGATTAGTGTATATGCATCTTTTAAGAACAAGTTCAAGATAATTTTAACAAATATCAAATGAATCACCATAAACACTAAAATTGTCCATAAATACCTCAATGATGTTTTCCACATAATCAGAAAATATACTTACCATACATCTCTGAAAAGTGGCAGGCGTATTGTAAAGACCAAACGACATCCGTCTATATGCAAACGTACCAAAAGGACAAGAAAAATTCGTCTTTTCTTGGTCTTCCAGTGCGATGAAAATATGATTGTATCCCGAATAACCATCCATGAAGCAATAATGATAATGTCCTGCTAGCCTCTCTAACATCTGATCAATGAAAGTCAAAGGAAAGTGATCCTTGCGGGTAGCCAAATTGAGCTTTTTGTAGTCTATACACACTCGCCATCCTGTTTGAACTCTTGTAAGAAAGAGTTCATCATATTGATTTATGACAACAGTGACACCCGATTTATTAGGCACCACGTGTACCGGACTAACCCATTTGCCGTCAAAAATTGGGTAAATCACCCCCACACTTAGCAATTTGGGGATCTCTTTCTTTACGACCTCCATCATTTGGGGGTTAAGCCTACGCTGACCACCACGTACTGGCTTGACATCATCTTCCATAAGGATTCTATGCATGCACATGGCTGGACTAGTTCCTTCTATGTCAGCAATTGTCCAACCAGTAGCTGTTTTTTGCTCCTTCAAAAACCTAAGTAAGCGTTCTTCCTGCACTGCTGTGAGATTCTTTGCAACAATGACTGGAAGTTCTTCTTCATCACCGAAGTAATCGTACTTTAAGTGATCAGGTAGAGGCTTCAACTCTAATTTAGGTTCCTTCACAACAGAAGGTAAAGGAACTTCATTAGTTACAGGTAAAGAGATATACGAAATATTACCTGTTATAACTTCTTGTGATGCCATTAAAGCGCCACACGCCTCCGAAACCTCCTTACGAATATCAATGTCCAAGTTAGGCATTCCATGGACATCCAAATCAATGTTATTTTGTAGCACAAATTCAAGTTTATCTTCGTTGTTCAAATCAAACATCTGTTGTGTTAACAAACCAATAACATCAATAGAAAATGCATACTGGATATCACTTAGATAACACATATCTTCAAAGATATTGAAGCATATAATCTCTTAGTCAAATTCCATAGTGAGTGTTCTAGTATCACAATCAATCTTCGTCTTAGCAGTCTTCTTAAATGGTCACCCAAGAAGTAATGAAGTAGACAAACAATTGTCTCCATTCTGCATATCCACAATAAAGAAATCAATCGGAAAGATCAATCCATTCACTTGTACCAACACGTCTTCCAAGACTCCCTCAGGATATATATGTTAGACTTATTATCCAATTGAATGATCATCCTTGTCTCCTTTAAAGTTCGCAGATTCAAAGAATCATAAACATCGGCCGACATTACGCTTATGGAAGCACCCAAATCAATCAAAGCATGCTCAAATAGTCGGCCACCAATAGTGATCGTCACTATAAAACCGCCAGGATCTTTGTATTTTGTCGGAATCTTTTTCAACAACATAGCTGAAGCGTTTTCTCCCACCTGAGTGATCTCGTTATCAATCAACCTCTCTTTCCTTGTACGCAAATCCTTCGGAACCTTGGCATACCTGGGTACTGTTCTGATGGCCTCAATAAAAGGAATGTTGATATGCACCTTGGTGAAAATGTCCATATTTCTTTGTCTAGAGCTTTCTTCTTTGACTTGGAAAAACTATTAGGAAAAGGAGGTGGTGTGGTAAAAGTAGGAACCATGTCCTTAGGTTGGCCTGCTGAAGTTGGCTTTTCCTTTGGAAAAATTTCCACCTCTACTTCCTTTTCCGAGTTGTGACTAACATTTTCTTGTTGTTTTGGCTCTTTTGTCTGCTTTCCGATCCTCAAAAGTACTGCATTAACATTCTCTCTTAGATTCACAAAAGTTTGTTATGACAGCTTTGTTGATGCTTGTGCCTTCAGTTGATTCATCTCAGTTTCCATTTGCCCCATATGAGTCTGTAGATCTTTAATGGCAGCGTCAGTCTTCTGCATATGTTGATCAAGTTTCTGTTGACTCTATTGGAACATAGATGAGAGACCTTGCATCATAGTAATCATCTTCTCATACACGTCATCCTTTGGAACTTGAGGTTGTGACTGTGATTGGAATTGTGGTTGTTGAAAACCACCTTGCCGAGCATATGGGTTAGGAGCTGCAGCTTTCTTGTTTGCGTATATGAAATTCGGGTGATATTTCCATCCTGGATTGTAGGTATTAGAGTATGGATTATACCTTACCTATGATTAGGGAACACAGATTCACCTGTTCAGACCCTTTTTTCATAAGTAGGAATAATCACCGCTGCCATTCTTTGCACTACCTTTTCGACGTTGTTTATTCGTTGCTCTGATTGTGTAGACTCTCCTATCTTGCTAACTCTTCTAACACTTGAGTTGTTTCTGGTGTAGAATTGTTGAGTGTTCGAAGCCGTGCTCTCAATCAAATTAGTTGCCTGCTATATTGTCTTTTTTCAGTAAGTGAACCACCAGCAGCTGCATCAATCAAATTCCTCTGTTGTAGAAGTAATCCTTCATAAAAGTATTGGATAATAAGTGTTAAAGATATGTTGTGGTGAGGACAGCTTTCCAACAACTTTTTGTACCTCTCCCGATATTCATGAAGAGACTCTGCGGTAATCTGCAGAATTCCACTAATCTCCTTGCGAACAGCGGGCGCCTTGGAAGAAGGAAAATATTTCTCCAGAAATAACTTTTTCATTTCAGTCCATGTTGTAATACTCCTTGGGGGAAGATAATACAACCATTCTTCCGCCATATCTATTAAAGAGAATGGGAAAGCTTGTAGCATTGCTGTATCACTGTCTTCGATACCTTATCTAAGAATTGTCATCTTGTGCTGGAATTTTTGAAGATGACAGTTTGGTTCTTCACCCGAAAGTCCCTTGAACTTCGGTAAATGATGAATCATATTCGACTTCAGCTCCACTAGGTTAGTTAACGTGATACACAATGGTTGGGAATCTAAGCATGGAGATGTCAACTCTCGTAGCTTCTTCTCCAAAGGTGGAGGTGGTGGAGGATCTCTCTCGTCGTCTGTATTAACCATCTCTTCAGTGGAAGGTTCTTGTCGCGACTGTTGATGTTCTTGCAGTAGTGTTCCCCTGCGAGTTTTTGTTCCGCACCTTGGATAATCCCACCGTTTAGGTGCCAAAGATTAAGTACCTGAAACCAGAAAAGCTAGAGTAAAATCTAAAAAATATTAAAATGCAAAATAAATAAATATAATCTAAAATAGGTTTTTTTATATATTAACAGAAATAAATATTCGCAAAAAATAATATTAATAAAATTTTCAAACCAAACGAAAGTCGCAAACTCCTCTCTAAACCGTCTCATATTCTCTCTCTATTTTTCTCCTCCCAAAAACTGAATGGTAAAAGAACGTGTCGAAGAATGAAGTTTTCTTTGCTATTTATAGCAGCCAGAACCATCTCCATTTACCCCATGAACCAATAAACAAATGCCACTTTGTCTCTTATTTATCCGATTGTTTGCCAAATTCAGAACGTTTCTGTATGAGAGAATAAGTGTATCCGTTATCGCATGAGAGAATAAGTGTTTGCATGAGAAAATATCCCCTTTCTTGTTGTTTTTTGCATGAAAATATACTCCATGAACCCCATTTGATTTTTCGCATGCGCCAAACACTTCTCTTGCACATTGTGTCTTGGCATGAGCCCACTTGTTTCAAGTGTAAAAGAAATCAGTAGATTCCATTTACATTTTGTTTTTTAATTAATTAAGGTGGCGTCACTTCATTTTTGTCCCACTGCTCAACAAATAACCAAAACGAATTTGGTTCCCTAACTCCTCGGTCCCATGACATAGTGAGCATATGAGATCGCCAATAACACTTTCATTTAAAATGACCATTTTAACATTTTAGCCTTCCAAATTCTTTTCTTTGCTCATAACTCCTTCATACGAACTCAAAATGACTCCCTTCTTTCGTCGTTGACTTTTTATTCTCATTCTCTTCAATGTGATAGCAAGAACTCCCGGGTTTAAACGAGTTTCTCTTGGTCTTTGGCCCTTCTCCACTTGCAGCTAGCTTCTTTTACTGCACAACTAAGTGCAAATTCACTTCTTTTTGGAAGATTCTCCTAATGAAACATAAATAAGAGAAAACAAACGTAATATACAATAGTTTGCAATAATAGAAGCAATTACTAACATGGAATTGACGCTAACATCATGTGAATTATGCACTTATCATAGACCAACATGCATATTAGGGTTAACTTCCTTGAAGGGGAAATCAGGGGGAGTATAAAGGGATGACACCCTCCAGATTAGGGAACTGTGTGACCAAAGAAAGATGGCAATATCATGAGGCTACTATTCACGAGAATAACTAGGCTCGTCATATGGTCGCGAAATAAGATCTCGAAATAAATGATAAGGCGAGGTGGAAGGGTTGTTATTCGCAAGAATAACGAGTGTCTGAGACCTCGTCGAACTAAGACCCTTACAACAGGGTGAGGCGTAATAAGACCTTACTTTGGAGGCGTAATAAGACCTTGTATAGCCACAAATAGATAAAGAACAACGAAACCTTACCTATAATAATTCATGACTGGAGAGCGAGCGCGACATGAGAAACAGACCAGGAAGCACTAAAAACAAAACCTCTGTAAAGCAGATGTTGATATGAATTCGTCATATAAGTCCATTATCTGGCGACGTGGTTTAACAAGTAATGACCGGTTAGCGAAAGTGGAGATGCAACAAAACGCTCAATAAGAACACGAGGCAAGTATATACTTTTGTGTTTGATGTTCTTATGAGCATTATCTTCGCAAACTCCACTTCTATAAAGTATATACTTGGTGCAAAGGCAAACACATGAGAGGAAAACACAGCAGAGGCATGAAGCAAAGGCAGTTATACTATTTACAACAACACCCATATAAGAATATGATCTGGAAATAACCCAAAAGGACCACAAAATATATTACAGGAAGGTTCGAAAAATATCCCCCCCCCCCCCCAAGCTTGGGAGCGCCCAGTTGAAACGAAATTAGAAGAGTTATAACATCGATAAGAAAAAACTTAAGACTAGAAAGGACGCTGATGTATAGGAACCACCAACATAGATTCTTCCTCGTCGTCACCACCACCAGATTCCTTAGGATCATGATGAAGATTATCAACTCCAACATCGCGAGGCTGCTCCAAATGACTTGATAAGGAAGAGGGAATACTAGAAGCAATGGTAGTCAAAAGGGGTCTTTCCTTCTACATTATCAACTCGGAGATCCTCGTCGGTCTCGTATCCTCATCGTCTTCATCAGTAGGAACCGACTTATCAATGGTGGGCTCATCATCGGAGAATACTTCGAGATTTAGGGGTACACGAGGAATGCCACGAGAATCACAGAAATCGTTAAAGAGATTAACTTTATCATCCTGAGCATTTATACGAATAAGCTTCGCAATTTTATCCGCATCTTTCTCCATGACCGAAAGATCTTCATTCAAGTATTCAACATCTTCTTGAAGACTGGAGACCTTCTTGGAAAGATCGTCCTTCTGACGGGATAAAAGAGAAATCTGATCCTTGAGCCCTTGCTCAGATCCTGAGAAAACAAGGGAGGAGCGAAACAAATGAAGGGAAGATTTGTCACTCTCATGAATAGAAAATAAGGCAAAACTAAACACTTAAAGGAGCGGGACTTACTGCGAATCTCTCCAATTTGGTTCTCTTGGTTAGACGATTTCATTCTCTTATCCGCGGGTTTCTTCTCGAGTTGGAAGATACGGGCACCAGACTTCTCCAGCTGCTCACGGGACATACGAAGTTCCACGAGATGTTCCATATAGCGATTATGTTCCTATAAGTTGAAAGATACATTAGAAAATTCCATAAAATATAGCAAAGAGAAAAGGAGGGGAGGCTCGGACTCGACATGTTTAGACTCACCAAACCCATTATGGCGGCGTGCTGCTGGAGGGAGAGGTTTAGAGAAGCATTCACTATGAAGGATTGATCTTCAGACAGGAAAGTATCAGAACTGAAAGAGGCCAATGACTCAGTGGTAGCAGACCTTAGGGAGGGATTCTCGCGAGTTGAAATAAATATCTCCCTTAAGAATTCCATGTTAGGAATATAAGTAGGGTCTTCCACTTCGTAAGCCTGCTGTTTACCTTTATACATGGGTGGCTCAGCTGAGTAAGCACCTGGAGCAGTACGAGGAGGAATAACCTCGTGAGGAGGGTTAGGTTGATGATGTTAAGGAGGAGCAGACTGGTTTACAGTCGACTTAGGACATTTCGCTTGAGTCAAGTTGTCTAAATTAAGGACTCAGCGTTGACGCTTTTGGGGATCTTGAACAGAAGGGGATGTCGAAGAACCACCCTAAAACCCAAAAGGTTAGGAAATGATGTGAGAAGGAGAGAGATAAGCTAAGAAGGAAACAGATACCTGGTTAGTGGAAAAAGAGATCACCAGACGATCACGCTTCCTTAGATTTCTGGTAGGTCCTACCGCGACTTGAGGAACCGAAGATTCATTCTCCTGTGAGGTATAAATTAGAAGATGATGCGATAACGATAAAATGAGAAGTCACGAAGTACGAACCTGTGCTTGATTAGAAGTTGAAGCCTTGGTGACAGTTGGTTTCTTTGAGCGATCCTTCACCAGACCAGGAAGATGAAATGGATACTATGATGTAGACAAGAAAATTAGGAAAAATTATGAGTGAGGGTAAAGAAATTGGGAGAGAAAGAAAACTAACCTCGTCAGGCATTTCAGGCCAGTGAAGCCTACCCGGCTCATATGCTGCGAGATGGGCATGCTCAGAAAGAGGACCAGACCGGCGTTACCATCCTCGTCAAAACCTCACACTAGAGGACCCTCAGCCATTAAGGGAAACATCATCCAATCTTCTTCATTTGAAAAGCGAAGACGGCTTTTTCGTGTCTTACCAATAGAATCAACATCCAGAAGAAGAACCTTGGTCAGGTCGTCCACAGGATTGCGAGCAAGTTTGACGCCCCATTCCTGATAGTTTCTCGTGGTCATAACTTTACCAAGGTAGTACGTCGAGAAAGAGTCAATGTTATACTCCGTGCGATCAAACTCTTGGGCCATAAAAGGAATCTGGGAAGGACCGCCATTGGAACGTCTGACGAATTAATTAGAAATACGATTCGCATTCCCACTCAATTAATAATCATCTCGTTAAATTTTGACCAATATCTCATAAAAAATGAATCTTTGGATCGTACAAGGGAAAGGAAAGGTCAGCCCTCAACTGACCGACGGTGACCATCATCCTTTTAGAAGTCCAGGTCTCATCCGGAATCCAGCGATAGTTCAATTCCATATATTAGGTTACAGTAACTGGAGGAGAAACAGAAAGATCAACTGTCGGGGTTATAGAGAAACCCATCCTTTCGAAGTCATCTTTGAATTCCTCATAAGTCTTAGATGTGGTGGGAGCATGGATCTTCTTAAGATCCATTGATGAAGAACAGGGAAGGTTTGAAAATCTAAAAAATGCGTAACCAACTATGGATATAATCATATATAGTGTGTTCGCGCATTAGTGTATAAATCCATGTACCGGAAACCAAGTGTGTGTATTCGTGCATACGGTATTGGTGAAAGGAGACAGGTTGGGTACGCGTACTGGCGGAAGTTCTCGAACCGAAAATTTCTGCTGAGGTTAGTGAAGTTTGCAAACTGTAAAACTGTCACCTTAGGTATGAGTACCCGTACGCGTACCCTCGGAAGTTTTCGAACCGAAAATTTCTGCTGGGTTTACAAACCTAATTCCGGTAAAGCTAGAGTAAATGTACCCGTACGCATACCCAAGCTGGTTATATCTCAAATCGGTAGCTCATGAACCTACAAAAGTAAATCAATAAGGAATGCAATCTTTTCAAACCGTGATTATATTTTTCATGATTGATTCAAGTGAATCAAACTGATTTTGTTTCAATTGTGTCTATTATAAAGATCTAAGCAATTAAACAACTTTTGAACTAGTTCTTTTGAAGTCATTTGAACTAGTTGGTGGAGAAGATGAATACAGTCAATATGAAAGTTGCTCATATGGCTAACCATTGGTGAACCATTTGTGAACCAACCAAATGTACACGTTTAGGTACGGTTACTCAAACCTAAATTAAATACATTTCGTTTGTGTGTGACAAGCTAAGTTTCGATATAACGGTTGAAAGATATTAGCTTGGAGAAATCAGGTTGAACATCTAACGGTGAATATTGAATGCTATGTTACTAAGGTAACTTAGATTGCAAAACCTGATTTGAAAACTATATAATGAGGACTCTAGCATCTGTGCAAAACTAATCCCCACATCTCCTGTGTGCTACTAGTTGGTTTTTCTAGGGTCGTTTCTCCTTTAACCGTAGGTTTCTTCTCGATACCCTATCGGTTAACGACTAAAAGACTTCATTGGGATTGTGAAGCGAGATGATACTACTTCTCTTGTAGTTTACGATCTGATCTTCCCCTTTTCTATCGTATGAGTTCAATTGTAAGATTGGCTTGAGATTTATCTCTGATAGGGAAAGTTATAAAAAGAAATCACAAACATCTTCGTCTCATCATTTGTGATTCCGCAACATCTTGTTTCGCTACCATGCGATGAAGATTGTTGTGAGGTGATTGATAACTCTAGGCTGTTCTTTGGGAATATAAGACCGAATTATCAATTGGTTCCTGTTCACCTTGATTTTATCAATAGACGGAACAAACTTTAAAAGACTTATCTATCTTGTAGACTTATTTGTGTGATATAGATTTGTCTATTCAATTCTTCGACTTTTGGTCGTAGCAAGTCTTAGTTGTGGGTGAGATCAGCTAAGGGAATCAAGTGCGTAGTATCCTGCTGGGATCAAATACATAAAGAGTGCAACTGTACCTTGAATCAGTGTGAGATTGATTAGGTTCAACTACAGTCCAGACCGAAGTTAGTTTGTAGTAGGCTAGTGTCTGTAGCGGCTTAATATCGTGTGGTATTCAATCTGGACTAGGTCCCGGGGTTTTTCTGCATTTGCGGTTTCCTCGTTAACAAAATTTCTGGTGTCTGTGTTATTTCTATTCCACATTATATTTCGTTATATAATTGAAATAATACATGTTGTGCATTAAAGATCAATCAATTAGAATATCCAACCTTTGGTTGTTGATTTACATTGATTGACACTTGGATATTGGTCTTTGGTACCATCCAAGTTATTCCTTGTGTTTGTTTAAAAACTTACTGATTTCTATTAGTTTGAGTAAGATCAAAACAAGAGAAGAGATATTTAACTCCTTGACAGACTTTTACCTAGATTGAGTCTGACTGTCTAGTTGATTCTCTAGAAAGTATATTGGAGTTAGTCCATATAGATTGGTAAGAAAAATATTGGGTGGTGTTGTTAGACCCCTGCTTTTTCAATTGTATCAGAGAAGGAAAACACGTTTAAGACCTCAAAAGTTGTGTTTGTAGCGATCTGACTATATGGACGGTAGTATTATCTCAATAAATGCACCACCAGATCCAGAGATTTCAGAATGCTCTTCCATGACTGATTTAATAAAATCCTTAGAAGAAATTATTTCTAAACCTCCTCCGGGGTTAAAATCCCTTGAAGTGTTTTCAGGGCTTGAAAAGAAAATGGAAAGCTTATCTCTTGATGTTGAGTTGTATCTCCAAAAAGAGAAACAATCTCTTGCTAGGCTGAATCTAGTTATGATGAATACTGTTCATGTTGAGGTTGATATTGATTTACTAATCAGTCAGATCCATGGTCCTCCCCTGTGTAATTCAATTGGTTGTAACATACTGAATGAATTACAAGAAGGGTTTAAATCTCAGTCAGCTGAGTGCATCACCTCTAAGCATGACTTAAGTTATTTGTCAGTTCCTGATACATCTCACCAAGATAATAGTATTGTCCCTTCTTATGAAGAAATCAGGATGTCTCTTTTTCGTAAAAGAGTTTCCCTATGTGTTACTGAAAATTATCTGCAGAAACTGTTTCTTATAAGGTGTAAAATAAGAATTGAGAAACACAAATTTTCTTGTGCTCTCTGGATGTTCTTTGAAAAACTTATAAAAACAGTTCCTTGGGTTTCTCTCAATATTGTAAGATATAAAATTCATTGGAAAGAAACTCTTTCTTGGTGCCATGGTGATCAAGACATTGTTCACCTCAACACAACTTGATTGTGTTGGAAGTGCATCCTCACCAAAAAAATGCCCTGCTTTGTATACGGTGAGGGAAGTACAAGAACTGGGGCACATAGACTATGTTCGCTAAGGTTGTAGAATTCGATTGGATTCTTCTAAAAAGGTATGCCTATAAACTTGAGAAATATTTGTGTTTTCAATATCTTAGAGTAATTATAATGATCCATATACCTTTGTTATCGTTCTTTTCTACCTAAGTTGATATGTGTTGAAGGTTCTTAAATGTTTAGTTTGAAAATAGTAGTTCGGGATGTTTGGACTTCTTGGTACACATACCAGGGATGCATAGCATTATTTAATATCAAAATCCAGGGGTTTGGGTATGCATACCCTTTTGCATACTGCTCCAGGATACGAAAATTCGTTTGCAAACACGTATGCATACTTGATGTCGATATTCAGTAAATTTGTTTTGGCCGTAACTTCTTCGTACGAAATCGGAAAGACCTCATTATTTTTGCATACTATTTATCTTTAAATTATATTCAAAATGATGATGAGAATTCCTAAATTTGGATGAGTTGAGGTTAGTATTTGTCTTGTCTCTTGTTTTTTAGTGTTTTTCTCCTTTTCGTCGCACTTGTTCTATTCTCTTGGACTTGGGCACTTGGATTCTCGGAGTAATCCTATTCTAAGCTCATTTGTAGTTTTTACAAGAATGATGTTGGTGAATCACAAAGAAGGAAGTTCGAGAATGGGTAGTAGTACATATTGCTGTGAAATTCTTGAATGTTCACAATCATTTTTTGTGAACTATGGTGCATGGTCGTTAATGACTTTATATGTTCTTCTTTGTTAATAAAATCTTTTTATACGACTTTGGTAGCTATTCTTAGTGTAAATCCAGGCGAAAAAGATTGATTCTACCCTCTAAGGACAATACATCTGGTATGTGCATTACGAGTTTGTCTTGATGCCTAGGAAACTTCTTAAGATAATTTTTTGTTTGTTTTATTTATGAAGGATTACTAGATGTTGGAATTGCCATTATTGTGATTACACATAGCTATGTCCAATAATTTCATCTTGCAATGTTTTTAGATTTATTTGCTTAAATTCTAAAGTGATTTGGAAGATGATGGTTGCAGTATTAATCTTTATGGTTTTATATATTGCAATATTTTATGGGATATGTGTGTTTGCGTCCGTGAACTGGTATTGTCCCATATATTTTCAAAAGTTAACTCTTTCACATGTCGATATGCAAATATTGATACAAGATCGATGAACTCTTGACAAAACAAAAGTTAAACCTATATTGTCAATTATTGATGGAATATAGGTTAAAATATTTTGTCTACTGTTGGGACTAGAAACGGTCCTAAAAATTCTAACTGCAAGTGCACAGTGTCGGCAAGCAACACAGGGCAAGCACAGGTCAGTTCCACAGGGACAAGGGGGTGCAAGTGCTATCTTCCTTATTGTAACCAATGTCTAACTAATTACACTAACCAGGGCAAGTCAAACTAACATTTATTTCTTTTCACTAACATTAAACAGAACTAACATTAACTTCTCAATCATTAACAGTCAAACTGAATTCAAAACATTCAAAGCATTAACTTCAGGCTAGCATTGGATTTCTACTAACATCAAAATCAACACAGCATTTATTTCTGGTGCATTAATCACTGACTACTAATCATTTACATTAATCATTAATCATTGACACTAATCATTCACATTAACTGCACAAGCAGATTTGTAGGCAGAGCATTACACTAATTCAATTCTGGAAATTGAAGCAAGGTTACAAAGATAACTAAAGGTGAACAAGCAAATAATGAGGTTAAAATTTCTGAACAGCAATGAAGATATGGTGAATCAGATGAATGGGAAACTAGGGTTTGAGAATTCACCTCTCAGCCCATACTATCATGTTAACTATTGCACTACTCAGCTTCTTTAAGTGGATAAATTACCTCCAATCACTCAATCAAGGCAAGCATTAGTTGTCTGCTTAAAGAACAACTAATCAAAACACAGTAACAAGCAATTGAGAGTAAGTGAACATACATAGGGGAATTCTAACTACCTAGGATGCTTGACATTCTAGGTGAAAGCAACATGTTGTTCATCAGCAAAAATTGTATCCTACACAGTGATATTATCATACATCAGTAGCAATAGGCACACATTCTAGTATTAAGGCTAAGGGTTTCATCTAAACCCTAGTTAGGATGTTTAGTTCATGAGTAGAGGACCTAACATGATACTAACAGTATTGGTGCACATGGAGAATTCAACAGAGACAGAACACAAGCCAATTCCAATTGATTGATAATTTTTCACTCAAATTAAACTTGGGTCTCTCCCCCCTTTTTTCACAATGTTACACAGTGCCCATTTTATACCAGAACAATAAACCTAATTGTAAATCCCCAAATCAGAAAATTAGGTTTTTTTAAATTACAAAAATTGGACTTACAAACTCCCAAAATTTGCTCGACCCATGCCTTCTTTAGTCCTTGTTGTCGATTACCCATGCTTTCTTCTGCTCCTCTGCTACGAATTCAGTTCCCATCAACCTAGTTCTCTCATGTCAAAACCCTAACAGTGGGTAGGGCTAATGAAATGGGTGAAATAGGGTGATGGGTTTTGTTGTCGGTTGATGGAGATGGTGGTGTTGTCGGGTGTTTGTGGTGGTGGTGGAGCTCGAGGTCTGGTGGTGGCAGGGAGTTGCAGGCGATGGTGGTTCTGGACGTGGTCGGGTGGAGAAGATGAGATCGAAGTTTTGGGAAGAAGGGAGTGTTTGGGTGGTAGTATAGGCTTCGGTGCTAGGGTGTGAAGCGGGATCATCTGATTCGATGTTTGGCGAGCTGAGCTGTTGGATATGGAGATGGTAGGTAGATCGGACGATGAGATGGGAGGCTGTGGGTAGCGACCGTCGGATGGAGAAATGCAACGAAAAGGACGGCCCAAGATGGAGATGGGCGTTGCGATGTAAAGCGGAAGCTTCGGAGTTTGATGTGCGATGATGGAGCGACCGTAGGATGCTGAAATGCTTCGATCTGACGGCTGAAATCCGATACGGGCTTGGGTAGTGGAAATGGGTTTGAGAAAGGGTTTTGGGCCTTGGGTATGCCAGGCCCATAACTTCTTTAAGAACAATTCTTCATTCTTGAGCCCATTTCTACCCTCTAGGTCTTGTGCACAACATTCTTCGCGGCTTCCTTGCGTAATTCCTCCCGGCTTTTCACTACTTTTCTGCTCTATTCCGCTCCGCAATTCATCCAGACTTTATTTGTTACCTAAAAATGCAAAAATTAAGTAAGAAAAATATTTATTCTTGAAAACAATGAAAATACAGAATATGGGATAAAATGTAGAATTAATGCGCAAAAGATGAGTTAAATGCCAACAAAAAGGGATAAATATATACAATATTTGGCACTCATCAAATACCCCCAAACCTGAATTTTACTTGTCCTCAAGTAAAAACAAACTAAGGAAATCCTACCTATACCACTGTCGCTGGTCTCTCGAATGCATTTAGCGTATGCACTAAGCCTTTTTAAACCACTAAGTGTCCCTAGTGGACGAGTTGAAGTCTCGTGAAGGTTTACCAGAGGTGTGCCTACAAAACCTAAGGACAAAATATAAGCTCATATTCCGTCAAATGTGACATGTGCAAAACAGTTTAAGCTCACAGCAAAATGGAGATGTCAATCTAGCTATCAAGGCACAATCCTAGCACTGATAACAAATAAGGACATGTGATAAGAGTGTAAAGTGTATCTACACATGTGTAAAGAAAGATCTGAAGTCATGACTACTAATCACCAAGAGATAGTTTCTCAGGCTAAGAACTGAGGTCGAAATCTAGCTAGCTGTCCGGACTTTACGAGAATTGTGAATGAGTTGGAGGTATTTCACAATTGCTCGCGTTGTACATCAATGGCATACACCCTCCTTGCTTATTACAAAGAAACAACAAAAGATGACAAATTACATGACTCTTATTTACATTTACTATTCTCTTTTATTTTTGGAACAAGAGATGATGGAATTGATAAATACTTGATTTTTTTTTTTTTTTTTTTTTTTTTTTTTTTTTTTTTTTTTTTTTTTTTTTTTTTTTTTTTTTTTTTTTTTTTTTTTTTTTTTTTTTTTTTTTTTTGATAACAAGAAACACTTTTGATACATAACAAAAGAAACAAAATTACATGACACTTTGCAAGAGGTAGCCCTTTTTGATGCACCCAGTTAAATTCGATGGTTGTTTTCTTAATGTAACCTCCACCTTCTATCCCAACCAACCAAAGAACAAGCTAGTCAAGTTTCGTTCAGTATTCTAAAGTGATTGGCAATCGTAACTTCCTATCCAACACCTTGAAGATCGAGGCCATACATGTATTGGTAGATCGTGCGCGTGCAAATTTCTTATCACTATGTGAATTGTGCTAGAATCAGGGTGCCTAAATATCTAGACTAAGACTCCTAATAAAAATACATATTTGCACAAGAGTCAACATTTCAAGGTAAATGAGCTCCATTTTATTTTTTTTATTTTTTTTTTTTTTGAATTTTGATTTTTAATTTTTTTGGAATTTTTCATTTTTTCAAAAAGAAGAAGGAGTTCGTTTTCAATTATAGCATATTATCGTGGTATCTACTCTATACCCCCCAAACCTAAACTAAACATTGTCCTCAATGTTTCAAAATGGAAAGAATTATAAACAATATATGAAGAGGAACATGCTGAGTAGAGTAAAAGGAGAGAGAATACCCGATTGTACGGCGAAAGCTCGATTAAAACTCCGTTATTCAAGGCAAAAATCCATCATATTAGGAGTCACAATGGATGAGCACAAAATATATACAAAAGGAAATTTAACTAACACATTATCTACAAGAAAATTTGGTTTTTAATGGGATTGGACTTTTTGGAAAATTTTGGTTTTGTCGGGAGACATTTGGTTTGGATGGGAAAAAGAAAAATTTTGGTTTTTAGGGAGAAAAACATTTGGAAAACTTTTGGTTATTTAGGGAAAGAGTGGACTAGTTTAGTCCACATAGACCGGGTCCTCCAGGTTGGTTGTTTCAATGTCGGGTGGGAATGGCTCAAGGAATGGCTTTAATCTCTGCCCGTTGACTTTGAAAACGTTCTTGTTGGAGACATCCTCCAACTCTACAGCTCCATGAGGAAAAACTGTGCGTACTAGGTACGGACCCTTCCATCTGGAACGCAGTTTTCCTGGAAAAAGATGTAATCGGGAGTCATACAGCAAGACTTTCTGACCAGGAGTGAAGGATTTGCGTAGAATACGCTTGTCATGAAACATCTTCATCTTCTGCTTGTACAGCTTGGCACTGTCATAAGCCTCATTCTCAATTCTTCCAACTCGTTGAGTTGAAGTTTCCTTTGAATTCCAGCTTCGTCCAGAGAAAAGTTCAGCTCCTTGATTGCCCAGTAGGCACGATGTTCTAATTCCACAGGTAGATGGCACGGCTTTCCATACACTAGACGATAGGGGGACATGCCAATTGGTGTCTTATAAGCTGTTCTATAGGCCCACAAAGCATCATTCAATCTTAATGACCAATCTTTCCTAGACGGGTTGACCGTCTTCTCCAGAATGTGCTTAATTTCCCTATTAGAAACTTCTACTTGTCCACTAGTCTGAGGGTGGTACGGAGTAGCAACCTTGTGAGTTATGCCATACTTGCGTACTAAAGACTCAAAGTACTTGTTACGAAAATGTGAACCGCCGTCACTGATGATAGCTCTAGGGGTACCAAAACGTGCGAATATGTTTTCCTTTAGAAATGAAAGTACCACCTTGTGGTCATTTGTTCTGGTTGCTATGGCTTCTACCCACTTAGAAACGTAATCAACTGCGACTAGGATGTACAATCTACCGTCAGAAATAGGGAATGGACCCATGAAGTCGATCCCCCAAACATCAAAAATCTCCACAATCAAATGGGGTTCAATGGCATCATGTTTCTCCTCGAAATGCTTCCTAGCTTTTGACAGCGTTCACAGCAACACAATAATCATGGCAATCCTTGAACAATGATGGCCAATAGAATCCACACTGCAAGATCTTTGCAGCGGTTTTCTTGGCACTGAAATGGCCTCCACATGCCTGGTCATGGCAAAAAGATATCATCATCTTTCTGTGCGGTGTTGGGGACACATCTCCTAATGATTTGGTCCCGGCAATACTTAAACAGATATGGGTCATCCCAAAGGAAATGTTTAACTTCAGCCAAAAACTTATAGCGGTCTTGTCTCGACCAATGTGAGGGCATCCTACCTGCAGCAAGGTAGTTAACGATATCAGCAAACCAAGGAAGGTCTGAGATAGACATCAGCTGTTCATCTGGGAATGATTCTCTAATCAGCTCAGATTCATCAATAGACTCAAGTTAATCTAGACAAGTGATCAGCAACCACATTCTCACACCCCTTCTTATCACGGATTTCGATGTCGAATTCCTGTAATAAGAGTATCCATCGAATAAGGCGAGCTTTAGCATCCTTCTTAGAAAGAAGATACTTCAAAGCCGCATGGTCTGTGTATATGATGATCTTAGATCCTATCAATAAGATCTAAACTTGTCTAATGCAAATACCACGGCAAGTAACTCCTTCTCGGTAGTCGAATAGTTGAGTTGAGCATCATTAAGAGTTTTACTAGCATAGTATATCACATATGGTAGTCTATCAACACGTTGCCCTAGAACAGCGCCAACGGCATAATCAGAGGCATCACACATGAGCTCGAACGGCAGTTTCCAATCTGGTGGTCGGACTATAGGAGCGGTGGTGAGGAGAGTCTTGAGTTCTTCCCATGCCTTCACACAAGCAGCATCGAAGTTAAAGACAACATCTTTGGCAAGTAGGTTACACAAAGGTCTTGAGATTTGGCTAAAGTTTTTGATGAATCGCCGGTAGAACCCAGCGTGACCTAAAAATGATCGAATCCCCTTCACAGAGTGGGGTTGAGGTAATTGCTGAATGAGGTCGACTTTAGCTTTATCTACTTCAATTCCTTTTTCCGATACGATGTGTCCTAGAACTATGCCGGAGTTCACCATGAAGTGGCATTTTTCCCAGTTTAAAATCAGATTCTTTTGCTTACATCTTGATAGCACAAGGACTAGATGGTCCAAACATTCGTCAAAAGAGGAACCAAACACAGAGAAATCATCCATAAAGATCTCGAGAAAACTATCTATCATGTCTGAAAAAATGCTCATCATGCACCGCTGAAAAGTAGCGGGTGCATTACACAGCCCGAAGGGCATACGTCTAAAAGCAAATGTCCCAAATGGACACGTGAATGTAGTTTTTTCCTGATCTTCTGGTGCTATATGGATTTGGTTATAACCGGAAAAGCCATCTAGAAAACAGTAGTGACTGTGTCCAGACACACGTTCTAGCATTTGGTCTATGAAAGGGGGGGAAGTGATCCTTCCTTGTTACTGTGTTCAACTTCCTGTAGTCGACACATACTCGCCATCCTGTGGTTGTACGTGAGGGACTAACTCATTCTTTTCGTTCCGAACTACAGTAATGCCTGACTTTTTAGGCACAACTTGAATGGGACTAACCCATTTACTATCTGAAATCGGATATATGATACCCGCATCAAGTAGCTTCAAGATCTCACTCTTAACGACTTCTCTCATGTTAGGGTTAAGTCTCCTTTGCATTTCCCTAGATGGTTTGGCATTCTCTTCAAGATTAATGTGGTGCATGCAAATGGTGGGGCTTATCCCTTTGAGATCTGAGATGGTCCATCCTAAGGCTTCTTTCTGCTCCTCAAGACTCCTAAAAGCTTGTTTTCCTGTTCTATGTTTAATTGTGAAGAAATGATAACAGGTAAAGTATCAGAAGGACCTAGAAATGCATACTTCAAAGTCTCAGGTAATGGTTTCAATTCCTGGTTGGCCTTAGGCGACTCATCCGAAGATATAACAAACTCCTCAGAAAGTGGGGGTTGTTCCACTGTATTCTGCCACTTAGTGATGTCCATTTGAGGTACAGATTCGAGCAAAGATTGGACTTCACTAGTGTATTCATCATCATCAACTCCAAGTTAACACCTTCCAAACATGCTTGCAGGGGATCTTTTGACATAATGCTAGTCAATGAATCTTGTATCAAACTCTCAATCATATTGACTTCATGTACCTCCTCATCATCAAGATTCACAGGTTGTTGACTAACATTAAACGCATTCAATTCTACAGTCATGTTTCCAAAAGAGAGTTTCAACACTCCATTCCGACAGTTGATGATCGCATTGGACGTCGCCAGGAATGGACGTCCTAGAATGACAGGAATGTGACAATTTGGGTTTTGGACAGGTTGGGTGTCTAAGACAATGAAGTCTACAGGAAAATAGAATTTTTCAACCTTAATCAAAACGTCTTCTACCACTCCACGAGGAACTTTGACAGATCGATCTGCTAATTGGAGAGTTATAGGTGTAGGCTTCAACTCTCCAAGACCTAACTGCACATAAACAGAATATGGCAGGAGGTTCACACTTGCACCTAGATCTAATAAAGCTCTATTGACCGTGTGTTCTCCGATAGTGCAAGAGATTGTTGGACAACCTGGGTCCTTAAACTTGGGTGGAGTTTTGTTGAGAATAATGGAACTCACTTGTTCAGCTAAGAAAGCACGTTTGTGCACATTAATCTTGCGCTTTTGAGTGCACAAATCTTTGAGGAATTTGGCATATGCAGGGATTTGCTTAATTGCCTCAAGAAAAGGAATGTTGATGTTGACTCTTTTGAACAGTTCTAACATCTCATTGTAGTGGGTGCTTATCTGTTGGCGAACTAACCTCTGAGGAAAAGGAGCAATAGGAACATTAGGAGGTAGAGGGACATTCCTAGCAGTAGGTTTGTCGGCTTCACTAATGTGCTCGGATTCTTTTTCTGGACTGGAGGTTTCCTTAGGTGGTGTAGGCAATGCTAAGTTTGGCTCGGATTCACTTGTTTGTGGTATGCCTACATTGTTCTCAACAACTTTACCACTTCGGAGAGTGGTGATGGAATGGACTTGATCGGGTGAGGTTCTTTCGCAAGATGATGATGTTGTGCCTGCTTGAAATATCCTCTTTGGTTCTTGTTGGGGTTGGCTAGGAAGTTTACCCTTTTCTCTTGTATTCAATGCATCGCAAATTTGACCCATCTGTAGTTCTAGAGCGGTGACTCGCTGATCAGTTGCTTTCTCGTTTTTCATCAGATGTTGGGTCAATTGATTGATACTTTCTTCAATGTTGGACAATTCTTGTCAGCAGTGTATTGAGGGTACGACTGCTGTTGAGGATTTCTCGGGTATTGATAGCCTTGGTTGTTTTGATAGCCTTGATTTGGTTGAGATGGTCCTCCTTGGGCAGGGCCTTTGGACCATGAAAAGTTGGGGTGGTTTCTCCATCCTGGATTGTAGGTCTGTGAATATGGGTTGTGCTCTTGTTTTTGAAACATAGTTGTGCTTGCTCAAGCTTAGATTCCTGGAATGCATGCATTTCCGGACAATCATTGACTTGGTGATCAGATCCATTACATAGAGCACAGATAGCCATTTCGACATGTTCACAAAAGGTAGTGGGAGAAGGGTTTGCGTTTTTCTGTAGTTCTAACGCTTCTATTCTTCTTGCTAGCGCAGCCATCTTTGCACTTCCTTCAAAATCAGACTCAATCCTATGGACTCTAGCTACAGGTGTAGTCTTTCTAGGTTCACGAATGGATTCCCACTGTTGCGTCTTCTCAGCTACTTCAATCAGGAAGTCCCAAGACGCATCAGCAGTCTTTTACAAAAAGACCATTGCACATTGACTCAACCGTTGTTCGGGTGGACACATCTAGACCTCATACAAAATTTGCACAAGTCTCCATTTTTCAAAACCATGATGGGGACATTGGAGCAATAATTCATTGAATCTCTCCAAGTATCTAGCTAGGGTCTCACCCTCTAATTGCACAAAGCTATTCAGACTTTGACGAATTGTCGCAGTCTTGTGATTTGGGAAAAACTTTTTGAAAAACTCCTTGATGAGATCATCCCAAGACATGATGGATTGAGGCTGTAAAGCATACAGCCAGGCCTTAGCCTTATCTTTAAGGGAGAAAGGAAAAAGCCTCAACTTTAGGATTTCGTCAGACATTTGAGTGAAACGCAGAGTTCCACAAATCTCCTCAAACTCTCTCACGTGATGGTACGGGTTTTCATTTTCTACACCTCTAAAAACTGGAAGCATTTGTATTGTGCTCGATTTCAGCTCATAATGGCCATTGGCTTCGGGTAGCACAATACAAGATGGTTGACTAGTTCTAGTTGGGTACATATAATCCTTGAGTGTACGGGGTTCTCCCATTGTTTCTGATTGATCTGGACTGTCTACCTCAGAACTAAGGATTTCGATTGGATCGTCCGGGTTAATTCTAACGAGTCTGTTTGTTTGGTCTCTGTAGGTCACAATCATGTCCTAGCAGGTACCTCAACTAACATGTTGGTCAGAGCAGTCGGAAACAATTTTTGAACCACAAAAGGCCCAATATTTTGGTTTAAAATGGGTTTTTGATGATTTGGTTTTGAGTGGGTTTTGGTTTCACAATGGGTTTTGGTTTATAAAATGTAGAGCCCAAATTTTTTTTTTTTTTTTTTATGAAGTTAGGAGCCTAATGGATGGGATATAAACCTAAAGTCCAAATTAAAAGACAAGCCCATAAAAGAAAAGAAAAAGAATAATAACAAACAATAAATACAAGCCCATAAAAGAAAAGAAAAAGAAAAAAAGGAAAATTAAAAATTATTACAGGCCCAAATAGAAAGAAAACTAAAATAAAAATTATTACAAGCCCAAATATAAATACTTAAATACAAGCCCAAATGAATTTAATGAGGCCCAGTTGGGTTAGCTCATGGGTTAGGCCTACCTGAATAGCACAGCCCAGCTGTTCAGTTTTAGTTGCAAAATCCCAGTTGGGCTTTGGATCGTCCTACACAGCTTTGGCTTTTCTGAGGCCCAGTTGGGCTTTGGTTCACCTCTGCAGCTTACGGCCCAGTTGGGCTTTGGTTCAGTTTCTGCACCTTCTGCAGCTTACAGCCCAGTTGGGCTTTGGTTCAGCAAAGCTGCAAGTGCACCAGCAGCAGCAACACAACAGCAGGAGCAGCAGCTTAGGGGAGGCTAGCAGGTAAGCAGCACAAAGCAGCAGCAGCAGGAGAAGCAGGTTGCAAGGAAAAGAAAGCTGCAGCAGCACAGCAGCTTGGCAGCCCAGTTCAATAGCAGGCTTAGCACAACAGCAGCAAGTAAACAGCACCACAGCACAGTTCAGTAAGCAACAGCAGTTCAGTAACAACCCACAAGAAAGAAAGAGCAATTGCGCCGCAACCGAGTCCCCGGCAACGGCGCCAAAAACTTGTTGGGACTAGAAACGGTCCTAAAAATTCTAACTGCAAGTGCACAGTGTCGGCAAGCAACACAGGGCAAGCACAGGTCAGTTCCACAGGGACAAGGGGGTGCAAGTGCTATCTTCCTTATTGTAACCAATGTCTAACTAATTACACTAACCAGGGAAAGTCAAACTAACATTTATTTCTTTTCACTAACATTAAACAGAACTAACATTAACTTCTCAATCATTAACAGTCAAACTGAATTCAAAACATTCAAAGCATTAACTTCAGGCTAGCATTGGATTTCTACTAACATCAAAATCAACACAGCATTTATTTCTGGTGCATTAATCACTGACTTCTAATCATTTACATTAATCATTAATCATTGACACTAATCATTCACATTAACTGCACAAGCAGATTTGTAGGCAGAGCATTACACTAATTCAATTCTGGAAATTGAAGCAAGGTTACAAAGATAACTAAAGGTGAACAAGCAAATAATGAGGTTAAAATTTCTGAACAGCAATGAAGATATGGTGAATCAGATGAATGGGAAACTAGGGTTTGAGAATTCACCTCTCAGCCCATACTATCATGTTAACTATTGCACTACTCAGCTTCTTTAAGTGGATAAATTACCTCCAATCACTCAATCAAGGCAAGCATTAGTTGTCTGCTTAAAGAACAACTAATCAAAACACAGTAACAAGCAATTGAGAGTAAGTGAACATACATAGGGGAATTCTAACTACCTAGGATGCTTGACATTCTAGGTGAAAGCAACATGTTGTTCATCAGCAAAAATTGTATCCTACACAGTGATATTATCATACATCAGTAGCAATAGGCACACATTCTAGTATTAAGGCTAAGGGTTTCATCTAAACCCTAGTTAGGATGTTTAGTTCATGAGTAGAGGACCTAACATGATACTAACAGTATTGGTGCACATGGAGAATTCAACAGAGACAGAACACAAGCCAATTCCAATTGATTGATAATTTTTCACTCAAATTAAACTTGGGTCTCTCCCCCCTTTTTTCACAATGTTACACAGTGCCCATTTTATACCAGAACAATAAACCTAATTGTAAATCCCCAAATCAGAAAATTAGGTTTTTTTAAATTACAAAAATTGGACTTACAAACTCCCAAAATTTTCTCGACCCATGCCTTCTTTAGTCCTTGTTGTCGATTACCCATGCTTTCTTCTGCTCCTCTGCTACGAATTCAGTTCCCATCAACCTAGTTCTCTCATGTCAAAACCCTAACAGTGGGTAGGGCTAATGAAATGGGTGAAATAGGGTGATGGGTTTTGTTGTCGGTTGATGGAGATGGTGGTGTTGTCGGGTGTTTGTGGTGGTGGTGGAGCTCGAGGTCTGGTGGTGGCAGGGAGTTGCAGGCGATGGTGGTTCTGGACGTGGTCGGGTGGAGAAGATGAGATCGAAGTTTTGGGAAGAAGGGAGTGTTTGGTTGGTAGTATAGGCTTCGGTGCTAGGGTGTGAAGCGGGATCATTTGATTCGATGTTTGGCGAGCTGAGCTGTTGGATATGGAGATGGTAGGTAGATCGGACGATGAGATGGGAGGCTGTGGGTAGCGACCGTCGGATGGAGAAATGCAACGAAAAGGACGGCCCAAGATGGAGATGGGCGTTGCGATGTAAAGCGGGAGCTTCGGAGTTTGATGTGCGATGATGGAGCGACCGTAGGATGCTGAAATGCTTCGATCTGACGGCTGAAATCCGATACGGGCTTGGGTAGTGGAAATGGGTTTGAGAAAGGGTTTTGGGCCTTGGGTATGCCATGCCCATAACTTCTTTAAGAACAATTCTTCCTTCTTGAGCCCATTTCTACCCTCTAGGTCTTGTGCACAACATTCTTCGCGGCTTCCTTGCGTAATTCCTCCCGGCTTTTCACTACTTTTCTGCTCTATTCCGCTCCGCAATTCATCCAGACTTTATTTGTTACCTAAAAATGCAAAAATTAAGTAAGAAAAATATTTATTCTTGAAAACAATGAAAATACAGAATATGGGATAAAATGTAGAATTAATGCGCAAAAGATGAGTTAAATGCCAACAAAAAGGGATAAATATATACAATATTTGGCACTCATCATCTACAAAGATTATGTCTATTATAAATCGTTATGCAAATAGTGATGAAAGATAGAATGAATCTTTGTATTTTTCGCAGTATTGATCTTTCCCTGATCCATATTTTATGTATATACTGCAATGCTCCATAAATCTTTTTTGTGTTGACCATAAGACGATTGGGTTTATCATTTTATGGTTAACTTAGTTTTCTTATGTCGAGCATAATCAATTATATTGATCATTTTTGTGTTTAATTTGATTGTGTATTCCGATTAAATTAATCATGGGTTTACTTGTAATTAGTTTGATTGAGGTTTTTGGATACATAAAAAATCATTTCCTTATGGTTTTTGGTGTCCAATAAAATCCTTATTTTCTTATAAAAGTAAGGTCGCTCTTGTTGTTCTTTCGATAATGACATCAAATGCGGGAGAGTTCATTCGAACTTGTGCTTAATTTCATATCTTTGTGGGGAGTGCGGCTGTGGAATTTTTAGGGGTTATCTTTTATCTTCATAAACTCCTTAATGAAAGCATTTAGCTTCGGTTATATGATTGCATATAAATAAGTTGGTATGTACTTTTCTTTGGTCTTGAAGGGTCTCCATGGAAATTTCATGAGGATCCCGTTTTCGTACCTTTGCCAGTTTTATTGACAAAAAAGGGGAGAATTAATATGTAGTTCATGCTACAAACACATATGGTTTGCGTGTTTTAGGGACATTATGTAAGAGGCAGTGGTTCTCATGTTGGGATGAAAGTATTGACTAATGGGGAGTGATACATATCACCATAGTATTGTTGTCGAAGTTGTGATATAAGAACTTTTATATTGTGTAATAATACTATGACACTGTATAACAATGATCGAGAGCTTTTTTTTTCTCATTGTTATGGCTACAAAACTTCAACAACTACGATGCTTAATTGAACATCTATGGAATCATGGGAGTACTTGGAAAGGACGAAGTTATCGAGTAATGTTGAAGCACCAAGGAGATCAATCATGTGGACGAGAAGCTACAAAGTTTTATTTATATTGTAATCCATATGTATTGATGTTTTTGCCACTAAAATTGACAAAGGGGGAGATTGTTAGAGCATTGCTCGGTGGAACTCGCATGCGTTGCTATCTCAAGCATGTTTGTTAAGTTTAGTTGTCAAAACTATATATCTTGATTTCTAGACTACTTATAGCTAAGTTTCGGTTAGGACAGTTTAGTGTAGTTGAGCTCTAGACTCCATGGTGATCATCTTGCGAAGACGAAAGACTACTGAAGGAACCAGTGGAACTTCATCCGACCAAAAAGGTATGTGGAGAGTTGAACTTATCTTTCACTCAAAAGTCTATTCTATCTCCTACTCTTGAGACAAAGTCGTATAAGTATGATAGTTTTCATACATACATATTTTATATTTCGAGCCGAGTTTACTCGTCTATCTTTTATCTCGAAATACATGTTGTTAAAGATTTCGCTTTAGCCTTTGTTCATCTTTATCCGTGACTCAAGTCATGAAGAAGTTTCGATCTTTAAAATAGCTTTGATGACGATAGTCGTGAATAACGATTTTTATAATATTATAGAAGAATGTTTCAATGATTGAAATGTAGAGTTGAGAATACGTAACCAACTACGGGTATAAGCATATATAGTATGTCCGTGCATTAGTGTATAAATCCATGTACCGGAAACCAAGTGTTTGCATTCGTGCATACGGTATTGGTGAAAGGAGACAGGTTGGGTACGCGTACCCGTACGCATACTGGCGGAAGTTTTCAAACCGAATTTTTTTGCTGAGGTTTGTGAAGTTTGCAAACTGGAAAACCGTCGTACGCATACCCTAGGAAGTTTTCGAACCGAAAATTTCTGCTAGGTTTACAAACCCAATTCCGGTAAATCTAGAGTACACGTACTCGTACGCATACCTAAGCTGGTTATATCTCAAATCGGTAGCTCATGAACCTAAAAAAATACAATCTATGCAAACCTTGGCTATATTCTTAATGATTGATTCAAGTGAATCAAACCGATTTTGTTTCAATTGTGTCTATTATAAAGATCTAAGCAATTGAACAACTCTTGAACTAGTTCTTTCGAAGTCATTTGAACTAGTTGGTGAAGAAGATGAATACGATCAATATGAAAGTTGCATATATGGCTAGCCATTGGTGAACCATTTGTGAACCAAACAAATGTACACGTTTAGGTATGGTCACTTAAACCTAAATGAAATACATTTCATTTGTGTGTGACAAGTTAAGTTTCGATCTAACGGTTGAAAGATATTAGCTTGGAGAAAATCAGGTTGAACATCTAACGGTGAATATTGAATGCTTTTTTACCAAGGTAACTTAGATTACAAACCCTGATTTGAAAACTATATAAGGAGCACTCGAGCATCTGTGCAAAACTAATCCCCAAAGATCTTGTGTGCTACTAGTTAGTTTTGCTAGAGTCGTTTCTCCTTTAACTGTAGGTTTCTTCTCGAGACCCAGTCGGTTAACGACTAAAAGACTTCATTGGGATTGTGAAGCCATACAATACTACTTCTATTGTAGTTTGCGATCTGATCTTGCCATTTTCTATCGTAAGAGCTCAATTGTAAGATTGGCTTGAGATTTATCTCCGATAGGGCAAGATATAAAAATAAATCACAAACATCTGCGTCTCATCGTTTGTGATTCCACAACATCTTGTTTCGCTACCATACGATTAAGATTGTTGTGAGGTGATTGATAACTCTAGGTTGTTCTTCGGCAATATAAGACCGGATTATCAATTGGTTCCTGTTCACCTTAATTTTATCAAAAGACGGAACAAACTTTAATAGGTTTATCTATGGGAGACAGATTTATCTATCTTGTACACTTATTTGTGTGATATAGATTTGTCTATTCAAGTCTTCGACTTTGGTTCGTAGCAACTCTTAGTTGTGGGTGAGATCATCTAAGGGAATCAAGTGCGATGTATCCTGCTGGGATCAGAGAAGGAGCGCAACTGTACCTTGAATCAGTGTGAGGTTGATTAGGGTTCAAACACAGTCCAGACTGAAGTTAGTTTGTAGTAGGCTAGTGTCTGTAGCGTCTTAATATGGTGTTCAATTTGGACTAGGTCCCGGGGTTTTTCTGCATTTGCGATTTCCTCGTTAACAAAATTTCTGGTGTCTGTGTTATTTCTATTCCGCATTATATTTCGTTATATAATTGAAATAATACAGATTGTGCGTTTAAGATCAATCAATTAGAATATCCAACCTTTGGTTATTGATTTACGTTGATTGACACTTGGATATTGGTCTTTTGTACCATCCAAGTTATTCCTTGTTTTTGATTAAAGACTCGCTGATTTCTATTAGCTTGAGTAAGATCAAGACAAGAGAAGAGATATTTAACTCCTTGACATACTTTTAGCTAGATTGAGTCTGAATGTCTACGTGATTCTCTAGAAAATATATCGGAGTTAATCCATACGGACTGCTGAGAAAAATATTGGGTGGTGTTGTTAGACTCCCGCTTTTTCACACACGATCGAGGAATATGTACCGGCAATAAACGGTTGCGCGAGAGAAGAAACCATGTAGAGGACATGGAGGAGGAGACATGGCGGTTAGAAAGTCCAAGACGATTCTTATTCCGTTCTCACGTTACTCGAACATAATAATAAAAGGCAAAATGTAGGTACACAAAATATGCTCGCCACGTGGTCGCATAAGAAGACACGAAGTAGGTATGGAGAATCTTGCCAAAAAATCTTGGATCATTCTCAAAGATATCAATCAGTGACTTGTCAAATAAAAAGTCAGAATCACCTTCTCACTAATCGACGATACGAAGTAAGAAAATCTACCCACGAGAAAGCATTTCGGTATGAAATAACTCTAAAAGAGGATCAAGGACACGAAGAAACCAATAGAGTACCCAATAAGACACCGATCACGAGATCTAGTAGACGAAGTAAGGTTACTTGGCTGATAAGTTAACCTGCGAAGATAATGAATTATTGAACAAGAAACGAGACATCTGTCCCGAAAAACTCCCAAAATTGTCAGCGAAAGGAGGGGAAAATTTTTATGGAAAATGAACTGGGCGAAGTATAAAGCAGACCCACGAGAACTATGCGACCGTGGACGAATTAAAATGAGTTGTTTTCTATTATGGATGGTTGGCCTATAAATAGAGACCTTTGGGCAATGAAGAGGGGGTTGGAATTTTGGGAGAGGAGTAGTCTTGCTTAGAGTGGGAAATTAGTGTTTTCTTACATCTCATACTTGTATTTTTATACTCTTGAGTGGCTGATCAATAAAGAGTTTCTTGTCTAAAATGTTTATGATAGTGTTAGATCTTGTTTACATTCCATTTGGGTGGGCTACTGGATTTTCAGTAGTTACGTGCAAAGAAGAATGGTTTGATGCCATGGGTGTTCCTGTGCCGAGAAGGAAAATAATGTGCGATGGAAGTGTGATCCATACAAGATAGGTTCTTTACTGAGATTTGAAATGCGCAGTTGGTAGTGAAGACTGCAGTGATGCCGTGACTGAGATTTTTTGCATGGGTTTGTGTATCGATCGGAGTGGAAATGGAGCTGTACTGTAAAACAGTTTGCTATTTGAGATTGAAGTTGGGTTGGACTGGAAGTTTCTGAGATAGTTTGGACATGGATAAAAATGGACAGTCAACACTCTATCAATGAGATATATTCTCGGCATGGACTGTGTGATTCAATCAAATGGTATTTCCGTGGGTTGTCGATGTTACACGTGAATGAAGAAAAACCGGTGGTGGTCATGGCTACGAATGGTTTCAAGAAGATGGACAGTTGCTCTGCTCAGTTATCAGTAGAAGAAGGTGATATGGCCGGAATCTGCGAATCGCCTGAATTTGGTTGAGCTGGTGTTGTGTTCGGTCTGGGAAGGAAGTACGTGGCTAAGCTGTGAAATTGCAGCCAGTGATTCTTCTCATATCAGTGATGTCTGTATCTCTTTGTGGAATTCGAATCTTTTCCTCAGAAGTGAGCAGAACTGGGATGCTATTGTATTCAAGGGCTCGAGTGTTCAAACGGCGTAACTGAAATTCGAAGGGTTGTGGACTGAGTTTGGGGTTCGTTGTGGCCGGTGGGTAATCTGGGACAGAGACGGAGAAGTAGTGGTGAGGTTTAGGAAGGAGTTGGATTTTATAATGGGGGATAGTTATGGAATGGGCCTTGGTTATCGGTTAGGTATGATATTGGACTTCTCGCAAAGCCGGGATTTAGATATGAACAGAGAGAGGAAAGAAGGAGGAGAGAGAGCTGCGGCACAAAGCCGTATGGAAGAAAATAAGGTTTTTAGTTCTGTTCCTCCATTTTTCGTTTTCAATTAGCTAGGGATATTTTTCTATTTATTTATGGTTTTTGAAAAAGCCATTGCTAGCTAGTCCATGTTAGTGTAAAAGGGTGAACTTGTAGGATATTTTTGTTTGTGTTCTAAACAAGGGTTTTCATAATTTTAAGATTAATGTTAATGGTTTTGGCTCTCTATCAATGTCTTATTTTCTCAATGATTTTTCATGTTCTATCCCATGTATAATCCATTGTTAGATTAGTAAAAGAACTCATTGAACCTTAGTAATAATTGATTTACGAATGTTCTTCGATTTTTCGTACCATGTATGATTATTGCTTAGAAATTCTACTTTAAGGTGAGAACAAATAATCTTTTTGATAACTCATGTGGGCATTTAAACGAAAATATCTTATGCATGAGTAAATTCGAAACCTTTGAGACGAATACAAGTAACTTACCTATATCGGATTCTCGGAATCCTGACGCCTTCATAATTATGGTTCCTTTTTTATTATTTTTCTTTCGTTGTTTCTTAAACTTTTAATATATTAAATTTGATTGGTTAGTTTTTGGAATTAGTTACCAGTAGGATTTTCACACTCCTTGTAGGAACGAACCGTAATTTCAATTGTCTGCACTCTCTACTCTGTGCGCTTGTGGTATTACTTCCACGGATGATTACCCATATAATCTGATTCATTTACCCTTTCTTTATGAATTTGATGTTTTCTGTTTCCTAATAGACTAGGTTTTGTTTTACTTTTCAATTTATCGTGTCTTCATCGCATGTTTCCTCATTTAATTTTGTTGTTTTGTTGTTCAAAACAAATCCTTTAGCTTTTAGTGAAATTTGGTTTCTAAGTGTGTTTTTTTTGTTCCCTGATCGGTTTCATCAGTACATGACTACGTGGGTTTCTCAAACTGGCATCTTGCAGTAGTGACTCTTGTACCTCGTTTCTTAAGATGACCCCTATCATGCAAGATATTTATGTATCTAAGTTATATTGATTGTATCAAACAAAAAATTGGTCCCATAGAGGTCTGCCTAGTTATCTTCTCATTTAATATCAGTGGCTTCTCTATCTGAAATTCAACTGTCTCAATTATTGCTCAAATGGAACATAATACAATTCACGAAGAAGTAGTGATATTCTAGAAAGATTTGAAAATTTGAATTATAATATCCCTCCTAAATTTTAATGTGAAGATGCTGTGTTTGTGGATTGTTGAAAGATCTAGAGAAACAATATAACAAGATGTTGGAAAAAAAATTTCCACAAGTTCTATTTAAAGTATAAATTTTTTAGTCTTTAAGATAATGGATTTTCAATTGGTTTGTTGTTAAATCAAACGCTGATGAGTTACACTTCAGTTCTTGTATATAGCTGTTTTGTGGAAGAAATGGAAGGCTCGTTGTAAAGCTAGTATCGAAAATGTGAAATAATGCCCTATGTTTGTTATACATAAGACTAAATATCACATGGATATCATAGCTCAGACATACCATCTTTATACTAGTTTAAAACAATTTTTTTTTTTATTTCATTGCTCACTTGAACACATTTGAATAACTATAAAGATGGGTAATAATGTTTTTTTATACTTCCCTTGGGAAACATTATTCTCTTGCAAGTCGCAGAATTGTCTGTGATAGACCAAATGGAGGATTTTCGGCCGCAAGATGATGGACATGAACATCAGGACCAGTTTTAGATACCGAAGCAATAGCCCTCTGAAAGGCTATTGAATGGGCTAATGAGTACCAAACAATTTATTATTATATTTTTTTTGTTAGTTTCAGATGACATTTCCTTAGTTGAGCTGTCAATAGCGACGACTCTTATATCAGTTGGAAATTGTTATCTTGTCTAAATGATTGTAAATGCGATTTCGAACTTTTCTATCAACCCTTGGGTAGATATGGTAAACTTAATTCGAATGTGGCGGATGATAATTTAGCTAGGTTAGATAAGCTATTTTTCTTGAATTTTCATTACCTATAAACACCACAAACCTATGAAACAAATTGTCCCAAAAACTGCGACTGACTTAGTCAATACCTCTATCAACTATAGTTGGTATTCAAACTCCAACAAGACCAACATCTTCACTAAGAGTGAAGTGAGCCATCATTTTATTGGTGTTCAAAATTGTACCTGCAAGTGCTTTGAAAATAAATTATTGGCTTTCGACCGTTATAAAAATTATTTTTAAATAAATAAAAATTCATATATTTTCTCACATACATTTTTCCCTGAAAAATAGCCCGCTCGAAATTCCTGTGAAAAGAAAATGAACACATCATAACTGCACCTAATGAGAACCTTCCTTGGTCATGATCCATGAGTCGTATTTCAGGTCAGGGTTCGTGGTCCCTGGAATGAAATCGAACCTCACACGCGCAATATGTGTACAAATACTCTCCTGATTCCCGCGGTCCTCTAGTTTCCTTCCATTACCAAAATCACAGCAATTGTTACAGGACATTCTTTCCATTTTCTTCTCACTGTCTATTCCCTTTCTCTGCGCTTAATTCAAGAAAAAAATCGAAAAACCCAAAACCCTTCGTCGTCTTCGATAAACAGTGGATCTAATTTTTGGTTTAGCACACTCGTAATATTTGAAAAAGAACGTATATACAGTGTCCACCAACGTTCACAAATAACTCGCACAACTTGATTCCTGTGGTTTATGTCTTTTATGAAATATAAACGCTGCCAGGGATATCTTCTCGAGGATTCTTGAACAGCTTCCGGGAGTAACCCAAAGACTCCGGTTAGCTCAGACCACCCACCTCTTAATTTAGGTAACAGAACTCACTCGGGATGGTTACAGAATTATGTAGATACTACACCAGGTCCAACTAGTTTCCTAACATTAGAGAACTCTTGATGTTTATCCTGAACCTATACGATATCACTATCCGCAACAGATTTTCCATTTTCTTTCCTGTTTCTTTCTCTTTGTCTATTTGTTTTAGTACTACTCATTTTTAAGTAAAAATTCAGTCTGGTATTCTCTCCAGAGAGAGGGAGGAATATTTTTTTTGAGAATGAAAACTGAAAGGAGTGGGGGTAATTATAGGCGGTTGAGCACCGACCGAAGACGGTGGAGTTTAAATCGCTGGCGGTGTAAACTAGACCGGGCGATCGAAACGAGACTGTTGGCGGTGTAGTCTGGACCACTATGTAAAGACTCGATCGCTAATGTTTTTCCACTTAGTGACGTGGCCAGTTTTCCAGTCCAGTCGACATGGAAAATGGGTAGGTTAGCCACCCCCATAGAAACCGTCGGAAAAAAATGAACAAAGCGTGCCAAAAAAAACTAAGAAGTACGAGGCCCGACGGGCCCGGACACATCGTAGCTGCACTGAATGAGAACCTGCCTTGGTCATCGTCCATTAGTCGTATTTCAGGTCGGGTTCATGGTCCCAGGGACGAAATCGAACCTCACACTGACATTGTGTGTAACAAGATAATACCATATAACGGTGGAGATTAATTTCTTTATTCTTAAGGGGTCTTAGTTTGAATCTTGAATTAGGGTTTCATCTTACGGTGAACATTGTTTAAGTTAACTTTCTTGACCTTCTGGCGCAGACTCACCCGCTACATTACAATACCTCGCCCCTTAAACAGGAGACACTCTGGCTGAATATTTATGTACCGTGAATGACATACTTCAATCATTTAAAGTTGTGATGAATCGCGTCAATAAAATAGGTCAAATGGAAATTCCATATATTCCGAGTCTCAGGTATCAAAAAAATTAATTTATTTAAAATCCTGTTCTAATTGAATTAATGGATCGTCCGGGTGGTAGAGTCGTGCAAAGACTTGTTTCTTCTATATTTTTGACCTTATCTAAATGGAACAATATGCTACTGCTGAAAGATAAAAGAATCAAAATCTTTGCTCAAAACCCTATGTATGAATGGCTGACGAGGTCTAAAAGTGGGAGAGAAGGGATGTTATCGAAGAAAATGACCTTTTCATTTTTTTTTATATTGAATAAGTAATAAGAATGAAAATCCGGGATAATCCCTTGTTCCATAGCCCAGGGGATATTTACAACTAGCCAAATGATAATTCTCAGAACTAATACTAGCAGTGCATCAAAGATATAGTAATCGATTCTCCCGAGAGGCTACAATAACCGCGAGCAAACATATTAATAACGAGTCATTCCCTTTTTATGTGGAAAATGAACGTATTAATAATTATAATCTTACGTATATATGTAAAATTCCTATATATCTTATTCATTCGCAAAAACATTTTTTCCCAACGAAAAGTTTTCAAGTAGTGAACTATTATTCGCGTGTAGCACGCAAAAATAAAAGATGACCAGCTTACTATTATGTTGCACCTACGTCTCCATATAAACTAGAAAATTAAAATTGATATTTCAGTCAAGTCAGCATTCTAAATTCGAAAGAGACTTATAATCTAATCAAGAATAAGAAAGAATATATACCCATATAATCTGATCTATTTACCTTTTTTTTTACGAATCTTATGTTTTCTGTTTCGTAATAGACTAGGTTTTGTTTTACTTTCGATATTACATCTTATCAATTTTTCGTGTCTTCTTTGTATGTTTCCCCATTTAATTTCGTTGTTTTGTTGTCTTCATAATAAATCCTTTAGATTTTAATGAAATTTGGTTTATAAATATGTGTTCTAGTGTCCTGACCAGTTTAATCAGTATAAGACTACATGGGTTTTTCAAACTGACATCTTGCGGTCGTGACTCTTGTACCTCGTTTCTTAAGATAACCCCTATCACGCAAGATATTGATGTATATAGGTTATATTGATTATATCAAAGTGAAAATTGGTTCCTTTAAGGGTCTGTCTAGTTATCTTCTCGTTCAATTTCAGTGGCTTCTCTATCTGAAATTCAACTGTCTTAATTATTGCTCAAATGAAACAGAATACGATTCACGAAGAAGTAGTGATATTTAGAAAGATTTTCAAATTAAAATTACAATATCATTGCTAAATTTTATCGTGAACATGTTGCATCGGTGGATTCTGTTGAAAGATTTAGTAAAACAATATGGCAAAATATTGAAAATTTCTTTTTTACAAGTTCTATTTAAAACTTTTCAGTCTTTAAGAGAATGGATTCTCGATTTGTTTGTTCCTAAATCTAACCTTGATGCATCTAAACTTCGGTTTCTACATATAGCAATCTTGCGGAAAAAATGGACGGCTAGTTGTAAAGCTAGTATCGAAAATGTGAAATAATTCCCTATGTTTGTTATACATGAGATTAAATATCACATGGATATTGTAGCTCAAACATAACATTACTAGTTTAAAAGAAAATGTTTTTTATTCCACTGCTCATTGTAATAAACATCACTTGAACACTGTTATTTTGAATAACTATAAAGATGGGTAATAATGTTTGTTTATGCTTCCCTTGGGACATTATTATCTCTTGCAAGTTACGGAATTCTCTGTAATATAGCAAATGGAGAATTTTCGGCTGCAAGATGTTGGATAAGAACATAAGGATCAATTTTAGATACTAAAGCAATAACTCTCTTAAAGGCTATTGAATGGGCTAATGAGTACCAAACAATTTTTGTTTGTTTGTTAGTGTCGGATAATCTTCCCTTAGCTAAGTTGTCAATAGTGATGACTTTTCTATTAGTTGGAAATTGTTATTTTGTCTAAATGATTGTAATTGTCTAAATGATTGTAAATGCGACTTGTAACTTTTCTCTCAACCCTTACTTAGCTAAGTTAGCTAAGCTATTTTTATTTTGTTTTTGAATTTTCATTACCAACGAACACCACAGACCTAAGAAACAAATTGTCCCAAAATTTATTACTGGCTTAGTTAATACCTCTATCAACTATAGTTAGTATCCAAACTCTTAAAAGACCGACATCTTTATGAAGAGTAAAGTGAGCTACCATTTTGTTGGCATTAAAGAGATAACATATATCCGAAAAGTTGCTTTGGAATGAAATAATTAGAAGTGTAAAGAAAGTGTAAGTTGAGTAATATTTGGAATTGAATATTAATAAATTATTGACTTTCGACCTTTGGATGATAAAGTCTTCGAGCGATTGAAAAGCTTTACAAAATATTATCAAAGTTTAAGCATCAACCATAGGCAAGTTAATCATGGTGATTGCAGTAGGATGAAGTATTACTGATAGAATCCAGGAATTTTGAGCGACAAAGTCTTTATCTCTGCCTCTGGCGACAGAATCTCTATTCGGTGGGACAATTCTCTAACAAGCGACCAGAATCTCAACGAGAATCCCATGAACCCCATGAATATAAAGTGATCAGACCACATACTTTAAGGATGTGATCCCTTTTTATTTATCAACGCATATTAAAAATTAGTTTTAAATTACAAAATAAAAATCATATTTTGTATCACATAAAATTTTCCCCAGAAAGTAGCCCGCTCTAAATCCTTTTGAAAACAAAAATTGAACAAATCGTGCCAAGAAAAACTAAGAAGTATGAGGCCCGGAGGGCCCGACCGTATCGAATGAGAACCTGCCTTGGTCATCGTCCAAGAGTCGTATTTCAGGTCAGGTTCGTGGAATCGAACCTCACACTCACACGTGCACTGTTTACAAATACTCTCCCACCCTCTAGCTTCCTTCCATTACCAAAAATCACAGCAACTGCTACAGTACATTCTCTCCATCATCTTCTCACCGTTTATTCCCTTTCTCTGCGTTTAATTCAAAAAAAACAAGAAAAACCCAAAACCCTTCGTCTTCAAGAAACAATGGGTCTAATTCTTGATGTAATAGTTTTTGGTATTCTGATTATCATTGTGATCAGCATAATAAACAGGTGTTGCCGGGGTCGAGGGAAACGTCAGGAAAGGCCTAAAAGGTTTAGGTATCTTTAGAGCTTTGATTCTTCAAGAAGATTAAGATACTTCTTGTATCGATTTTAAAAGAAGAAAACAAAAATTGATAAAAAGTTAGCGTAGGAATCATCAAGAAGAAGTGGTGAAAGAAGTTACTTTTTTAGGGTTTTGATGTTAAATTTGTGTGACTGCTACTAGGAATGTCGGAGAAGAAGATAAAAGAAAATTGGGAAGAACCCATTTCTCAGTTAAACACTCTCGTGAAGAATAATCAAGAATTTGAAGAAGAACTAGTGGGCAAAGGTAGTATTGAATTGGACGATTCACTCATTGCTGAAGAAAAGAAAGCAAACCAGATTTCTTTTAAAGATTCAGCAAAAGAGGAGGTATGTCAGGTTCATTCTTTAACCCCATTTATGTCTCAATTGGTAACTGTTGTAGTTGGAATGATGAATTCAGAAACTAGTGTTGGTAGAATTGAATGTGTGCAAGATGATGTCTTTCAAGTGCAAGATGTAGTTACTGGTGATCAGCGTATAATTCTTGTAGTAGAGACAACAGAAGATGGTTTTATGAAGACTAATTCAATTTCTCCATCTCAAATTCTTGTTGAGATGAGTAATTGGGATCTTTGGATGATCCAGATTAGTAGTAGCAGTAGTAATGGAACATTGGTGGAAGTAGGAAGTAGTTGCATTGTTAATGGAAATGGCTGTGTGAGGAAAATAATGATAAGATGCATTTCTTTGGGTAAACAAAGGGCTAGAATTGGCTGTGATGAGATTAAATGGGGTAAATGCTCAGCCTCAGGTAGCAGTAGAAATAATGGAATGTCTGCAGAAATTGGTAGTAGTTGCATTATTAATGGAAATGTCTGTTCAAGGAAAAAAAAGATGGCTTCTATTGCTTTGGGTAAGAAAAAGGATGTAATTTGCTCTGAGAACACAAGGCAACAAGTTGAGAAATGTTCCAGGAGAAAATTTACCGAAACAAAGTTGAAGAATGATGTGTGGAGTATGTTTGTTGAAGCTAGAAATGTCTTTTGTCAAAAGTATTTGGATGCAAGTTATTCAAGGGAAGAAATGGAAGTGCTGAGGTTTGAAAATTCATATCAACAGCGTCAGATATGGCGAGAGATATGCACTGGGTTGAGTCCTATTGTGGCCATATGGACAAAAAATTGAAACATATAATATCCGTTTGAAAGAACCCGCATTTCTAATTTTTGACCATATGGACAAAAAATGTTCTTCAATGTTCAGATGAAACAGGAAACGGGAAGCATAAAAGAGCAAGATAAATGTAAAAGTCAGATATTGACAACACTGTCTGTCAACTGCAATTTTGCACGAACTGCAGTCAAATTGCAGTTAATGACAGAATGGAAACGGGTTATCACAAAGAACTCTGCTTGTGGCTCCCAAGCTCGATATCATAGTTGCAGAAGTTGTTCGTCAGATAAATGCTAAGAGAAGAGAAAAAAATAGCTGCTATGAACAATATTGGTGCACTTGAGGAGGAAAACCCTGCAGTAATTTCCTGACATATTTATCTGGGAGTTTGCAACACTTTGGGTCATATTTTTTAGCTTGCAATGTCCCTTGTGTTTTTGGCAGTATACCACCCTAAAGCCAATAGACTCAACTTAAAAGAGGAAATAAAAATAGACCTAAAAATAAATTGCTCAGTTTGGCCGTCATTCTATTGTATTTTTTAAAATGTTAAATTTCCGTGTATATGTATTCCTCTAAAACAAAGAATGCCACAATTTCAACGGGAACCAACAATGACATCTTTGTAACTTTCGTTGCAGTTTTCACGATACCTGTTTTCAGTGGGAGAGTGATGGAATTCTGCTAGGAGGTCAGCGTATGTGTGACCTTCTTTGATATTGTTCATAATCATGTAACTCGCTGCATAGTAAAGTCTAAAACAAGGCTTTTCTTTGCTGTTTAACCCGACTGCAAATATCATACCTTCATTAATAGGATGGAAGAAATCACGCCAATTTCTTGATACTTGCTCGCATTGAAACGCAGACTCAACTGGTACACGAGAAAGTATTTCGTAGGTTACTTCAGGTGGATAATTATCCAAATTCATGGGATTAATTCATGGGATAATTATCCAAAGTATTTCGTAGACCATTGAGACACAAAACAGGTGGGTGTCATGTGACTTGTATTTTGTGGATCCATAGTCTGGCTGCCCTTATTAGTTTCTAGTGTGCCTTAATAAAAGTGACGTGTAGTTGAGTCATTTGGCAATTGTTGCCTGCTAGCACGTGTCTGTCTAGGATTGGGTATTCGTTTAGGTTTTACTCCCCAATCATAAGCTTATTTAAGCTGTAATGAAACCAATTCTTGGGTAAGAATGAATTAATGAACCATTAAGGCAGAGTTACTGTTCTCCGACCAATTTCCAATTTCCGTCCAATTGTCGTTCCTTCTAGGTTATTTCACTCTCAATTAATCTTACTAAGAATAGTACAACTGACATCAGAGCCGTTCCATCCTAGCATCATGGTAGCTCAGACGTGCAGGGAGCTACAAAAAATCAACAACAGACAACAAATTGAGATCGATTCCTTACATTCAAAGGTAAACAATCTAGCTCTGCAGCTGAGTGCAACGTCGACTAAAGATGATTTACGGTCCATGAAGGTTACACTTGATATTAGTATGCAATCACGTAAGACAAATATAAAAATAGGTTTTTAATAAAATGTCATGTGGGGAAATGCAATTCATAAAATGCCCACGTTTTTTCCAATATATTTAATGTCCATGGTTTGACCTTTTCCATCCGTTTTATTGAAAAAAGGCTAACGGACGTTACTGAATTGGATGATTCATTCACTGCTGAAGAAGATAAAGAAAACCAGCAAGAGATTTACTCTAAAGATTCAGCAAAAGAGGAGGTACGTCAGGTTCATTCTTTACCCCCATTTACGTCTCAATTGGTAACTGTTGTAGTTGGAATGATGGATTCAGAAACTAGTGTTGGTAGAATTGATGATGTCTTTCAAGTGCAAGATGCAATTACCGGTCATCAACTTACGATTCTTGTAGTAGAGACAACACAAGATTATTTTATTGAGAGTATATCAATTTCCTCATCTCAAGAGATGATGATTAGTCCTGGTGAGATGGGGAGAACCCTCGTCCTTAGGTGGTAGTACTAGTAGTAGTAAAGGAATGGCTGCAGAAACCGGAAATACTCATATTGGTAGTGGATATGGCTGTGCAAGGAAAGAAATGGTGAGTTCCATTGCTGTGGGTAAGAAAAGGGCTGGATATTGCTTTGAGTACACAAGGCAACAAGTTGAGAAATGTTCCAGGAGAAAATTTACCGAAACAAAGTTGAAGAATGATGTGTGGAGTATGTTTGTTGAAGCTAGAAATATCTTTTGTCAAAAGTATTTGGATGCAAGTTATTCAAGGGAAGAAATGGAAGTGCTGAGGTTTGAAAATTCATATCAACAGCGTCAGATATGGCGAGAGATATACACTGGGTTGGGTCCTATTGTGGCCAAGCAACTGAATCAATTGGCAGAGGCTAGGCAGAATGGTAACGCCATGACTGACCAATAACAGCAACAGCAACATCACCATCCCCAACCAACACCCACGACAACACCAGCAACATCACCGATACCCACTGCAACATCACCAATACTCACAGCAGCAGCAGCAACACCACCAACACCCAAGGAAACCTCTACAGCATCACCATCAGCAACATCAACACCAACTTGCTGGGTTGCACAGAGAGGATACCTCATTTCTAGGTGTGTCTTTTGTTCTACTCTTAGATTCTTACATATGATGTTTGAGGTATGCTAGTAGTGTGAGTATAATGCATGCTTCTTGGATATGTTTTCTGATTTGTCGACGTTGCATGGTTTAGTTTTTGTAGTTCCAAGCAGATTAGCTTCTTGTTAGAGCAGTTTAAATATTGGTAGAAATAGGTTAGCTTAAGGGCATTTGCTGATACTCAGATATGAATCACTGCTTCTATCATTATATAGTTACATTAGCAAACTTTGGCATCACCTAATTGCTTCTTACAGAACTCTAATTCCATGGAAAACGAGGTCGTAGCGTGTACACTGTTTGGCTTTATTTGCTTTCTGCCGGATTTCCAGTTATCTAATGATCCTCCAGGTTTCCAATTAAACTGGATTCTTTTCCACGGAGGGTCCTTAACGAACTCATACTCTATGAATGCTTTTGTTAATAAATGCGTGTTGTTTCAAATTGGTTGCCAAACTTAAAATAGTAATCTGGAAAGCTTTACTTGAACTCGAAAAGAGATCTTAAAATACCAAGAACAACTTACATTCTTTTCATTGCACTTCAACGTCAAAAACCACTGAGAACCTTAATGCAAAAGCTGCTTCATTAATTGAAAAAAACAAAAGAAAAAAGCAAAAGAAACGCCGTTGCCGGGGATCGAACCCGGGTCACCCGCGTGACAGGCGGGAATACTTACCACTATACTACAACGACTTTGTTGTGATTGCAATTTCTTTACCAATAATAGTCCATCGAAGTAGAAACCCGTCGTCTAAGAGCATCCACAGTGGGCGAGTATAACCAAAAATTTGGGATGAGATCGTAACGCAGTGGGACGGAGTAAAGATTAAATCCCAGCCAAAGATCAAATCCCAGATCATATTTGGTCGCGACCAAATACCAAATCCTAATATAGTCGGGCGTAAATTTAAAGTACGCTTGTTGCTGGGCGGACACCCAACCATCCGCCCGTTCACTTACTCATCAGGCGGGCACCAAACCATCCGCCCCATTCAAAATGAAATTCATCAGGCGGACACCCAACCATCCGCCCGTTCACTTACTCATCAGGCGGACACCAAACCATCCGCCCCATTCAAATTTCGGGCGTAAACCAATTTTACGCCCCATTCAAGCGTACACCAAATTTACGCCCGTTTTCGTGCGGTGATTAATTTTACGCGCGACCAAATTTGGTCTTCTCCCCATAACGTCACAGTACAGATTAAACTCATATTTAGTCTTTTTTTTTGGTCTTTGATCTTTGAGTTTAGTCGTACCATTGCAGTCGCTCTAAGAGCGTCCACAATGGACGACTAAACCCAAACATAGTGTCCAGTTGATAGGCGTAGTGGGACGAACCATCGATCAAAATTTGATCAAAGACTAAAATCCAGACCAAATTTGGTCTGCGACCAAGACCAAACCCAAATATAGTCGGGTGTTTATATAATCCACGTCCCACCCCAGGCGGACGTATAGTCCACGCCCCACACCAGGCGAACGTATAATGCACGCCCGTCTTTTTTTTTTTTTAATCTTTTGTGTGGGGCGGGCTCAATACCTCCGCCCCACTCTTTACAAACTTCAAATGCATGGGGCGGGCATAATACCTCCGCCCCACTTTTTTTTCTTTTCTTTTTTATTTTTTTGTCTACACCGGGCGAACGTATACTCCCCGCCCCACACCAGGCGTTGGTATATTCTACGCCCCACACCAGGCATTGGTATAATGTCCGTCTGATCAAATTTAGTTTTTCCACCGTAGGGTCACACACCAGATTAAACCCAAAATTTGGTCTTTTTTTTCCTCTTTGGTCTTTGGTTATACTCGCACCACTGCAGTTGCTCTAAATATCTGTTTCAGCATCATGTATTCTACTAGGCTGTCTGGTCCAATAGGAAATTTTGGTACACGAAAATACTGAAATTGTGAAGAGTTTTGGTCTGATACACCACTCTGTGAATTGTTTACTTATTTTATGATATACTGGTTGGGTTTTCCTGATCTGTTTTACAGTGAGTTTCATAGGACTCGCAGGTGCTTCTTTGAATTTCTCTGCTGAAGCTAAGAAGATCAAGGTATCACTTTAATAAACCCAGGACGGGCTGATTCAGTTGGTGCACCACAAATGAAAAATTGATGAAAACAGATTCTGCCAAAAACAATCCGTCTCTTGTTCTGTCATTAGATAATGTGGCTGGAAATGGCAACCTAATTTATGAAATCTGAGCGTAGAGCAAGTCCGGCTGACTTTGAAGACTGATAAGATCTGGTGGATTTTATACTGGGTTAGGATATTTAGACACGTAATAAACGGCCAGCCCGCACTGCAAAGTTGGGGCTGCGGCCCTCCAGAAACTTCATATTTTCTGCTCATTTTTTATTTTTGTTAGCAAAATCGTCCAAAGTGAACCATAAAAGAATTGAAGACCACTGTTTATTTTTTATTTATTTTTTTTGTAAATAATCAATAGACGTCTCCGAAATATAAAAGTTTGGATAACATTTACAAAAATAATGTGATATAGAAAAACGATCAAATTAAATTTTATGGTGGAGTCCAAGTTTTTCCAAGCTTCGAAAAAGTATGAAATGTCAAATATCCCGTATTTTTCCCAAGACATGTTTTAACATTTCACGGAACATAGTTCTAAACTGGAGACAATCCGGTTAGACGTTAGTGCTCAACAAATATAAAATTAACACTCAATATATCAGAAAACGTCAACGGAATTTATCACTCGATATGAACTATTGTTGATGTACACAATTATGTTTTCTAGAGATGAAAATGGAAATACAATAGTCAAAATTTAATTTAATAAAAAGGATAATTTATATTTAGAAAAAATCTAATCATTATCAGCATTGTTGGGAAGATTCTGATAAAATTGAACAAAACTCAGATAGCTGATCAGTTTGCGTTCCTACAAGCACATAATATCACGAAGACGGAAAAAAACGAAAGGGGTGGAACAAATAAACAAACACATACACAAAAATAACACGAACATAAACGTCAGGACGATGATAAATAGCTCTACTATGTTCTTGTAGAGTTGATATAACCATCTGAAGGTTCTGAACCATCCTACTGCATTTGCGCACCCGATAAACAAAGGGATGATAACCCAAGGGATAGCAGTCTTCAAACTTGGTAAAATATCAACTTTCGGGATGTTGTCTGACAAGAGGTGGCTCATCCAGCTCTTCTTTACACCAATCCCATTCTTGTACAACACAGTTTTCTTTTTCAAGAGTTTTCAATAAAACTCTAGTGTTCACCGTGAGCCCAAACCAGAAGAATCCCTAATGACCAACCTTTTACTTGAAGTTTCAGGATCAAAACAGAAAAGATCCGACTTGTTGTACCAATATAGGACTTTATTCTTCTCTGTCACGAAGAATGGGTCGTAATCCTCCAAGATACGGTACCTGTGCATTCCATCTTAATCTTTAAACTCCAGGGGCCATAACTCGATTCCGTATTCGTGTTGTAGGAGAATTTAAACTCCAATCGTCATAACTTGATTTTATATTCATGTTGTAGGGAGAATTAGTACAGTAATCCTTGTTATAGAACCATATGTCGACACAGTTATAATCTCGCCAATGGTGAATAACACAAAGACATCCTCTCAATTTTTTGAGCCTACGATCAAGAAATATGTTTGAACGTCGATCCACATCGAAACACGGTGGTGAGGGAAGAACTCGAAAGTTTTCATCTTGTAAACTGAACCCCACAATATTCATTGCCTTGTAATCTATCCAATGCAGCACTCCCTCGACAAGGATACCCGGTGATGAGTGTAAAGAGTATGTAAGCTCTCCAATATTTCTCCACCCGGTGCCAGCACCGAGAGTCTAAACCTCCACACGTCCAACGTGGAGGTTTCTGTCAGGGTAGTAGATTCTAACAACCTTGTATTGTTCATTATGCAAATCAAAACCAAAACCACTCACCACTAAGCCCTCTGGGGAGATAGGTGGTGGTAACCTCGGAAGATCAACATATTATCTTGTGAAAGGGTTACATATGTAAACAGGATCATCTAACACACCATTAGGGATAGTAAAACAAACTAAACCGTTGCAAGAACCAACAATAACATACTTGTAACTTTTGTAATTAATTGAGTGTTACCTGGTTTCAATTGGAGGATGATGGAGATCTGTGACAAGGTTACCATAAGTGCGACGTTTCTTGATATTGTTCCTAATCATGTCATTATCTGCATAGTAGAGTCTAAAAGAAGGATTTTCTTGATATGATCAAAGAATTTACGCCATGTTGTGCATGCATACTCCCTTGCATTGAATGGCAGACTCAATTGGTATGCGAGAAAGTATTTCGTAAGTCATATCATTCTCGTAATTCAATGGATTAATCCTCATCTTCAAAAAAACTTTTTTATAATCAAAAAAACAAAAACAAATAACTAGATGAGATTTTTCTTTAATGATGAAACCGGCAGACGGCTGTCAGCTCCACCAAGGACCACCACCATCAACACACCTAATTTTCCAATTGTAAGCAGTCTGTTCTCTGGTTCCCGATACTCTGCTGTTCTTTTAGCACATACACAATCCTCTGCTGCGATCTCTTTTCTTCATGATTAATCTGATAGGTGATCCCTACTGGTGGATCTTCTCCTTCTGGATCGGTGGGAATGTTTACTGCGCTTGTGAGATTGTGACTGTTCTTCCTCTCTATCCACAGAGTTCCTCCGTCTTCTAGGAGGTGGTGGAACCTATTACCAAGAAACAAGTCCGAGTTTTAAGGTGTGAATGAGCAAAGTAGGTCAAATTAGTAGCTCCCATGAGTTTACAATTATACAATCAATAAGCTAATCCAGACAACTTTCATCTGACAATGATGAAGTTGAGGTCTGTGACCTTTTAAGTTATTAAGGTGTTCGAGACTACAATACTACAATTGCTTTATGACATTTTCCTGGTTTTATGTATTGGATGCCTCTTATGCGTTGCATAGATCTTGGAACATATCGAAATCTGTGGATAAATCTTCTTAAATTGATGGGTAATGAAGAGATTGCTACCTGGTGAAGTGTCATATATTGTCCTTCTGGAAGAGGTGGAATGCCAAGCCTTTTTAAGTCGTCAAAGGGAATTGATTTCCTGTTGAGAGAGAAAAGCTCATTGAACAGTTCTTCTCGAAAAATGATTCTAACTGAGTACATAACATGCTAGAAAATCGCTCAAAGGGTTTTCTTTTGATCATATGCAAGAAAACAACATTGGCTTGACATAGAACTTAAGAATGAGGTTTCATACAGGGGAGCTCGGAACGGTCTCTCACGTCCTCCAAAACGAAGCTGACCAGATCCTTTCATGCCACCAAGTCCTCCTCCTGTTTAAGGAAAAGGATTTGAATAGGAACCCTCAATAAAAAAAAACTAACTTTCTCAAGGAAAAGGAAAAGCAGTAAGGTGGAACTTTATGAACTATTAGACACTGAAAGCTCAAGGCAGGCGGGATCAAATCTCACCTAATCTTCGTGGGATCCACCCTAGCATCAACTGCTGTCGATTGTAATCTACTAAAATTTCACAGTCGTCAACCCTAGAGTGGTGAGCTTCCTGCATATATGTTGAATCAAAAAATTAAGCAAGAATGATAACTCATAATCATCCCTCGCTACTTGTTCACAATCGATTATTGAGTTCGAATTTTCATATTATTTACTAGGTAACGAGGACATTTTGTTTTCCAAAATTTTCCCCTATGGACGCGTACAAACGCTGGAACTCCTATTGACAAAGGCGGATACTGAAACAGCTCTGCGAGCCGTTGAACTTAAATTTTTCAATTTGGCAGCCAGAAAACCCAGAAAACAAAGATGTCAAGTCAGAGACTCTAAGCAATGCATTGAGGATCCAATACACTACAGTATTTGTATCTAAAACTCAAAGCAGCCAATTTGCATAAAAAATCTATCCCAGAAAATATACTGTGTCATAGTGTAACCTGAAAATTTGTGATTCTTTCCCCAGATCTTCACAAGTCAAAGACCATCTACTTAAACGAGCTATACTACTTCCTTTGAATCTCCAGAACCAGGGTTCTCTTACACTTGTTATGTCTATAAACTGATGAACAAATATGTCTGTCCTCAAATCTCTAATGTGTATATATCACTTAATAGTTAATACAGGTACTACTGTTTCCCCCAGCCAAACATTTATCTTCACAACAACCGAACTTAATATGTGAAACATGCACTAAGGTAGATGAACAATACGATTAAGTAAATTTATATCTATAAAACCACATCAAGCTGTAGTATAACTCCAATTGCCCAAAATTATATCATCCAAGCATTTGCAAAAGGTTCACACACGCTATATCGAAGTAGGGCTCTAATTGAAACAATTTTGCGCTAGCAACTGGAATATTTTCCATGCCAAAAGTTTACGCACCTCATGTCTCTATCGTTTTCATATTCAACAAATGCATAACCCCGAGAAGCACCAGTTACTGTTTATAGATTAAAAAAGAAAGTATTAGAAGTTAAAACCACCTAATACGCACTAACCACAATAGAACTCCAGTAAGATAAGATATGAACTTGCACATAATCTATTCAAAAGAAGCTGCGCTGAATTGAATTAAGGAAATGAAATTTACCAATGTCACGAACTAATCGCAAACTCTTGATTCGCCCATACCTACTCATTGGCTAAAAAAAGAAACCCATAAATCCATAAATTGAAATCAAGTTGTTCAAAATTTTAATTTGCAGGAATTAAACAGAAATTGAAGAAGAAATGGGGGAGGAAGAGGATATATCTGATTACCTTATGAAGTGAATCTTCAGTAGTGAGGTGAGATAGACGCCCAACAAACAAACTGCAATAAGGGTCTCCGGTAACCTTAGGGTCACCAAATGGGTCATCTGTAAAAAATCAAATTAATGCTTAGAGAGTGAGAGAGAGAGGGATGGAAATTAGGGTTTAAGAGTGAAGGGAAGAATAACATACAGAGTCCAGCTGAAGAACAAAGGAGAGCTCTGTAAACAGCATTATCATGAGGAAGAATGTCTATTCCATCAATACTACCAGCTTGTATTGGATGATATGATTCTGCATAAAACACTGAATTAACATTCTGTCTACTACTACTACTTGAAACTCCTCCTCCTCCTCTACTGCTCATCTATTCTTCTTTTTCTCTAGAAATACTCCCTTTTCCTTTTCCGGCGGGGGTGGGGGGAATTTGGTTCTTTTACATAAACGGAGATGGGGAGAGGGGAGCTTACACATTGTTTTGTGCGGTTCATACATCTGATTCGGAGGTTGTTGAGTGTCGTTGAGCACATAAGATTCACAAAAGAAACACGCTATTTGACAAGTTTTTAGTCAGATGAGTCAGATTCAGACGAGTCAGGAAAAAACAAACATCATGCAATTCTTTTTTAGCTATTCTTTTTTAGCTTTATAAGACTCAGACTCTCGGAGAAAATCCAGTCAGATATTGGAACTGTGGACAGCTGTTTTCCGACTTCCACTTTTCAGTTTAGACTTTCTGACTTGCTGTCTGACTCAATTAACACATCTGACTTGAAAGCTTGACAAATTTCTTTGCTTGTTTGTAGGAGATTTTGTTGATGACCTGTTTGCTTTTTTGTCTCAGAACTATAAAGTGAGTAAGTTCAGAGGAAAAGAGAGAATAGGGATTACAAAATCTATTCGACTATAGTTTACAGCACATGAAGTTTCAAGTTTATAACAAATGAGGTTCTCTCAAAAAAGAACAAAAAAATTATAACCTAACACAAATTTTGTTGTGTGCAATACCAACAACAGCAGCATTATAAATCTAATGCAGTAAAATGTTCCCTTGGGGCAAAAACATGCACCATCTCTGTACACTGTACTGATGAAGCCAAGAATGGATCCTTGTATTGTTCCCTTTCGGTGCCTACCTGCTGCAGAGTTCATCTTCCAGAACCATAACTCAAAAATTCTGCACGAAACCGCCTCCATAACTAAAATATATCTGTATTAATGTACCAATCTTTACACTAAAAAAGATTGATCAGCTGACCTCTTTATAAGCAAGTTTGGGGCACTGAAGAATCGTCTTGATTTGAGGTTCGTAAATAAGGTTTTCACCTTAGTTTCACAAGACAGTTGTAGCTGAAGAAATACGAGACATAATATGACTTACCAGTTGTTCCTGTATGTGTTTAGTATCTAATTTGTATGATTTGATGTTCCCTCTTGCGTAAGCCGAACATAAGCAACACGCACCAAATCAACCAGCTCGTGACTCGATGATTCCAGATCACCTGAATCACGCATTTGGGGATACATAGGGGCCATATAAGTTGCAGCAACATCTACTATTTCCCATTGAGAGAGTTCTGTAGCAATCTGTATGATTTCCATACACAAGTGTCTACTAGAGTTTAGAAAAGATACAACCACTTCTAGAGCATCTTCTCTGACATTTTCCAAAAACCAGAATTCAGCAAGCCAACAGATCTCAACATACGGGAGCAGTTGAAGTATCTGCTGCTTCTTATCCATATTATCCCATAAACATCCAGAACTAGGCTTTGGAAGTTGATCTGAATAAAACCAGGTGACTAACTTTTCCAATGCTTCCCAACTTAACGGAACCTTTATGATTTGAGACTGGCTGTAAGAACACAAGAATGGCAAATTAGTGAAGGCTGTGTGCTAAAAGCAAATAAAGCGTAGTAAGATTGAAACGTCACACTCTAAATGGCTAAATCAAGATAATTCTTGAAATAATGTAATGAAATCACTGTGTACCCTAGCCAGGGAAAGTGGTTGACTAAAAAGTCACTTTTAGCAGGTGTTATCAATTGACCTAAACCGAAAAGGCGAAACATTTCAAGGGAGTGAAGAACACTGAACAAGAAGTAATTGCATACACTATTTACAACTAAACCTGAAGGCATGGTAAAGCATGATATTTCATGACAATATATATCCCACGGGGTAATGAAAGTTCAATTAACGCACCTCTCCTGCATTCCGGACTGAAACAGTGCCCTAAGATAATCACAGCTCAACCACAATATTATTTTGTGGACATGCATGTGAGGCATTGATTGAGGGCACGTAGTGCAACTAAAGTTCATCTCTGTCTTTGCCTTAGCCTCCACAATGACATCACTGAAGCAAAAATAATAAATACAACAATATTAGATTGTAAATGAATATATATAGAACGTCCAGATGAATCTCTATCATTAGGTGTAACAGAATCTGAATCCTTACGAGAATTGATGACCATCTGATCCAAGAGCAGGTGTGAAGTCATAACTGGGAATAATAGCTCCCCAATTTGGGCGCTTTCTACAAAGGATACGCGATAGAAAATTGAAATTACAGGCTTTGGCAAGAATTTTCAACTGTTTCACTAGGTCCTTGCCCACATGCGCGAATCCAAGGTAAGCGATTTCTAATAGCTTTGCTAGTGTCTTACTATCAACGCGTGAAGATAAGCGGACTTCCCTCCTGAAATTTGTGCTGTCCAAAGAAACTGCTCCACTTGGCAACATACTCGGACATCTCATAATAAGAATAACACCATGAACACTCACAGACTCCCCGTTTGAAAGTCGGAGCAAGATGTCTGCATGTTCTTTTTCATGAAGGGCTTTCCCGAGTCTATGGCCAATTCTATCTGGAAAACCATATATTCCAAAAAAACTGAGAATATAGGCGGAATACCATCTACATCCAGAACTGAAGCTTTTGTCAAAGATTTTCTGCAGTTCATCAACTAAAACTTGAATTTCAGAACCTTTGAATAATGTGCCAACGGTAAGCTGATCAGAGACTTCTTCACTATTTCTTATTGAATTAGATATCAACTCAGCAAGTCCCCACAAACCATAAAACAAAAGAATATCTGTGCCCTCCCAATCTTCTCTCTCAACCCAACAACAAGTTCTTTCACCACATATATCACGCAGATGAGGGGCGACTCTTGAACGTCGAATTTCAACACGGTTTTTTAAGCACCAACTGATGAAAGTTAATAAAATCTTAATACCTTCATTTCGAGTAACTAAGCTTTGGTACTCTGGCAAACCCAAATAACACACCAAATGTATCAAATTAGTGACTGTTTTCAGATTATGCAACACAGAAAACGTATCCTGCGAGGTGGACTTAAGGAAATTAACTAGAAATTTCAGGTGATCTGTGCTTGATATCAATAGTTTAGATAAAATGTGTCTAGCTTGGGTTGCGAAGTACTCGCAGGGGGAAAAGATCAACAGCAGAACTGCCCTAGATGCAGGTTCATATACTGACGTGTAAGAGACGTCATTTTGACAAACTTGGCGTCCTGTATGAATTGAATCCTTGAAGACCAAGCTGTTAAGAAGCGTAGGCATCAGAATAATAGACATAAATAGTAATTGAATAAACTAGAAATTCCGAACCCTAAAATAACATCTACATATAAGAAGCATCCTGGAGACCACCAGACACGTCAATGAATTGGAGAAACACCATCTAAGCCATGTAACATGTATGTCCAAATTAGGTTGAAATGTGGCCCAGTTTAATCACAGAGCCTAAACGGTTTGAACGACCTAGTGTTTCCTTACAGTTAAACTAAAATTCAGGTTGAAGCAGGTTTTCAGAATATTTGACTTGGTGCGTAAAGCAGGATCTGGCCGCCGAAAAGAAAGAAAAAAATTTAACTTAAAAAGACCTGGACTGAAGGAAAAGAAAAAAACTGGATGGAAAAATTTACCAGGCACATGCAATAAGAACATTAAAGCAGTTGAGCTTTCCCTCCTTCTCAGGGTTGTAATCTTCTCTGCAGTGTGTCGCAAGCCATCCAAGAACATCCCATATGTATGGTGTTAAAGCCCCATTGGAATTAGAATCAAGAACCTCTTTTGCAATGTCTATTTCTTCTCTTGATGACGAGAATGATGTGGATTTTTTGTTTTTACAGAAGTTATTATCAAGGAGACCGAGCAGACTACTGTCAACCCCAAACTTCCAAAGGTAGGTATGATGGTCTCCTGCCCAGCGAGTTATTAAAGCCAAACGGCATGCCTCCAGTAATAAAATTCCTTGATCTGAAGATGCCTTTCCACAATAGCTGCATTCATCCATCGCATTAATTATGGCTTTCATAATAGGCTCACAGTACAGCTTTGTTATTCTGAGACAACCTTGTTCAGATTTCTGCAAATAAACTAACATTAAATATTCAGTTTATATTTTAAATGAATTTGGCAGACGATGGGATGAAATGGTACGAGAAGAGTTAAATGACCGGTACCATTAAAAATTGAGCAATTTTGAACGCCTCAGCACGAACAGAAAGAGGTTGGGAGCTGCCCATGCAATCCACTATCGTCGACAGAAAGGATTCTCCCTTTTCAAGGAATATTATAGCCCCATAACCACATAAAGCTGCCATGCGTATTCAACAGTTGTTAGCCATGATATCAACAGTGTAGCGCAGCTATCTCAAAGACTCAAACTACTCAAACATAAGCAAAAAGACATGTGATAAAGAAGATCAGTACCTAATGCAGAATACAACTGCAAAATAGCAACTTTAACATTGGAATTAGGATTTCCACAAGCAACTTCTAAGGCTTTTAGTAGTTTAGCATTGCTCCACGCATCGTACCTAGAGGGACACCATTGCCCAATTATTGTCTTCAAAAGAGAAGCCATCTCTTGAAAATATTCAATTGTTTGATCCCCGAATACAAAATCATGTAAGTTGCAGATTAAACAGTCAATATTCCTTTTTTCAACCACTATTTCCCACACCTCATTGTGGTTTTTGAATCTTCTTGGATTCAATTTCGAGATGATTCGTCTCAAGACGTTCGCACAAGATATGGCTACTGGAGATTGATGGAAGGAAAGCAATGAGGACAAAGATTGAACAAGTTCTGACACACCATATAAAAGCATAGAACTGCCAAGAATGTCCACTAACTTCACAGTCACAGTTGTTCCCATGCCAAGTAGCATCTCATTTCTGGATTGAAGAATTCCTTCCAATGCCACCAAAATATCAGCAATAGAACTCTGAAAACAATCAATTTAGTGTAAGAATCTTCGGTCACTAAAAATAAATAAACAAGTTGACGAATTTAAGAAGCTCCTAAGTTTATGATCAAAAGCCCGAACCCAGAAAGTGCAAGGTTATCTTCTAACTGGTGGTGGGATAGTCCTATTCTGGTGATTGTATCACAGTTCTTAAAGTTGGCGTGCCTTTACATATTCTAGACCCTATTGATCAAACCAACAGAATAGGACCAAAGAAATTAGTACATGTATGATTCAAATGTTAATACACTCACAATTTAAAGTTATACCAACAAACAACTTCTGAGCAATAACCAGGTTTCAACATACTCTCTGAAACCTTATATTACCAACATCACTACAATTTACTCTGACAGTACAACCAAAAGTCAATCATCCCAATTTTCTCCCTATAGTGATATTACATTGGTGCCCAATCCCGAGAGTTGCACTAATTCGGCATGTTTTCAAGCGTAAAATAGGAAACAGTAAAATGCAAAGCAAAAAAAATGTCATCTAATGTAGTCCAATTTGGGGGAAAACAAAAGTACCTCTAGTATTGGAATTCTTAATATATCTGGTGAAAGAGAAGCAACAAATGCTGAAATTGAACGAACTGCTAGCCTTTGTATCTCAATATCTGTACACTGCCATTTCTTTCCTTCCTTATCATAGTTTCTGTCAATCATCAAATGATTTATAAATCTTAACTCAAACATTCAGCTAAACATTAAAGAATTTAAGTAATTCGAGATGAAATTTAAGGGTTTTTACTTGATTCCGAGATTAAGAGCTTGATAGAGTCGTTGATGAAGAGTGACCACATGATTACTAAGCTTCCGATTCTTGTCGTTTCCAATCTTTGATGATTTCATCGCTTGAATTTACTTGAAAAAATTCTCTAATACTAAAATTTCTACTTTTCTAGGGTTTTGAAAATAAACAGAAAAAACATTCAAACAATATTTTGAAAGAGGAATGCTAGAGCTTTGATTTTCTACTCTTCATCGGTGATCTCAGCGCGCGAGATATGGATTAGAGCACCCAATGCTCGCACCTATAATCAGGGCACCCAGTTTTAGCTTGGGGCATCCGCCCTCCTGGGTTCTTAATTGGTGTCCATTCACTGGAAGCCATGGTGCTACTGCTTGCTAGTACTCTTCATCGTTACTACTTCTGGTTAAGTTCCGTCGGCAATTGAAGCCGAACCAGAGGATTATTAGATAAATTAAAAGTCTGTGAAACGAATGTAAATTTTAGATTCTTCTTCAAAATTTCTTTTGCGCATTAAATTCTCCTTCTCAAAATTTTAAGAGTCTACAGAGTTGAAGAATAAGATTTGAATGTACAAACAGATTACCTAACTAAGATTTCATTATATACATGAGGTAAGTTTTAAACCCTCAACTCTCTTTAACTTTTACTTTTACTGTCTTTGAACCATACAGTAAAGATTGTACTGCTTCCCGTATCTCTGTGTTGTTTGCAACTACCTGAGATGCCTCGTGTAAATTCTGAACTCCGCGACCTAAAGAAGCGATTCTGGTGGCCACAGGGACTGACTCTACGGCACACTCAATTCCGTCTCCATAAACTAGCAAACCTGCGCACGCACCAATGCTACATCCAAATGTGGCCCATGGTACAAAGCCAACTGGTCTGATTCGTCTTTTTCGCATTATTTCATAAAATACTGTTCGCATCGTCGAAAAACTGGTCTTCTCAGCATATGTTATAACACTGTGAGCCACCGTCCGCACTTTCTCAGCAGAAACTGCTGCTTTCATGACCGACGTTTTGGCTCCAGAGCTCCCTATTCCATGGAATACCAGTTTAGATGCTGTCAAGCTTTTGCTGAAGGCGATTGACAGAGCCTTCTGAGTTTGAGCAATGGTGAACTTCATTGCAGCAGTTTTGTATGCAGCCAACTTCAACAATGGTGACACTGGCAAAAGCTTTGAGAGGGATGAAGCTCCTAAAACCGCAGTAGCTCCTGCGCCAACTGCAACTACTGGTTTTTTGGATAATAAACCCTTTTTCTCAGTGTTTTCAGAGGCCGAGTTTTCCTCATGCTCTGTGAAGAAATATTCAATTGCATCATCAACCTCAGGGGGCAGAATAGTATTCCAATGCTTCCTCAAACCACCTAAAGTACTAGCATCCACTATTGCAACTACAGATTTGAACTTCTCGGTCTGGCTCTGGAGAGCTTTTGCAAATAGAGCATGAAGCTTATCTTCGCTAGAGAGCTCTGAGTACCCATTTTCAGATGAGATTTGGTTCATCATTTGGTTGGAAGCACATCGCCCACCAGTGTTCAACCCAAGTCTCATTCCCTCTATAGCAACCCGAAATGCAAGGACTTCAGATAATATCTGTGTTTCCACAGTTTCTCCTTTCTCCACATTGTAAAGCATCTTTTGTGCATAAGCAAAGGCCCTCCCAATCGATGGTAAATCATCAAATATATCATACAAATCAGTAAGCAACGGATAAAGAGTTTGAGCATAAGAAGGAGCCTGATAATCACATTTCGGCCGAGCATCACCCAACTTAGCTTCTGAACCAATACTTAAATTTGAAACTGATCTAGAAACTACAGATTTTACCATATTCGAATAAAAATCATTTGTCAAACACAACCGTTTCGAACCTGACAAAGCACAAAGAGACCCCATTTTATGTGGTACCAAGCTGCTCGAACCTAATGGTTGACTATTCACATCACTACTACCACCACTAATCATACTCCCAAACATCTCTTTAACATTCATACTCATGACAGGACCTTTAAACAACCAACTAGGCAAGTACGGGTTAGGATCACCAGCTGGTTCATTATCATAAAGAACATAGATCAAAGAACCAACCTCCTTAGCCGCCTTCTCCGCACTCAAAAAATGTCCATTAAACCCAATCCCGAAAATCTCCTTCAACACTTGATTCTCAGCCAAACTGTCATACCTCTCTTTATTAATCTTATTCAAGAAACAACCTTTAATAACCCCAAATGAAGAAGTTGGCACATTATAATTCTTCTCTTCTTCTCGTATCACAGTTAACGCCGTATATGATACCTGTGCTATCACCGCATCAGGCTTAACCTCCTTAATCAGAATCTCAGCATCTAAACCAGATTGTTGAGACAAATTCTGAGCTGCTAATATATAAATAACAGATTCTGACTTTGGATCTTTAATAGCAAACACAAACTGTTTCGTCTGATCAGGAATTGCGAGCTTATTCACTAATTCATCAGAGATTCTAAGATCTTCTGGTTTATTAGGTTTCTTAAATGGCCATATGTTCTGTAAAAGCGAGATTATAACAGTAGCCACCATTACAACAAAAGCCACAACCCCAAACCATCAATAACAATCAAAATAACTTATTTGAAAACATATTGAAATTAAATTGGGGGAAAACTACACCCTAATCAAGAGTTATTGATTGATTGATAATTTTTACTCACCTCGATAGATAGACTTTCTGATAAACTCGTATCAG